>NC_134483.1:555697894-555822420 GCF_040206685.1 Ascaphus truei
CTTTCTCTCTCTATGTGCTCTTTCTTTCTCTCTGTGCTCTTTCTTTCTCTCTCTCTGCGCTCTTTCTTCCTCTCTCTCTCTGCGCTCTTTCTTTCTCTCTCTGCGCTCTTTTTTTCTCTCTCTCTCTGCGCTCTTTCTTTCTCTCTCTCTCTGCGCTCTTTCTTTCTCTCTGCGCTCTTTCTCTCTCACTCTCTGCGCTCTTTCTTTCTCTCTCTGCGCTCTTTCTTTCTCTCTCTGCGCTTTTTCTTTCTCTCTCTGCGCTCTTTCTTTCTCTCTCTCCGCGCTCTTTGTCTCTCTCTGCGCTTTTTCTTTCTCTCTCTCTGCGCTCTTTTTTTCTCTACGCTCTTTCTCTCTCTCTGCGCTCTTTCTTTCTTTCTCTCTCTCTGCGCTCTCTCTCTGCGCTCTCTCTCTCTGCGCTCTCTCTCTCTGCGCTCTCTCTCTGTCTGCGCTCTCTCTCTGTCTGCGCTCTCTCTCTGTGCTCTCTTTTTCTCTCTGCGCTCTTTCTTTCTCTCTCTGCGCTCTTTCTCTCTCTATGTGCTCTTTCTTTCTCTCTGTGCTCTTTCTTTCTCTCTGTGCTCTTTCTTTCTCTCTCTCTGCGCTCTTTCTTCCTCTCTCTCTCTGCGCTCTTTCTTTCTCTCTCTGCGCTCTTTTTTTCTCTCTCTCTCTGCGCTCTTTCTTTCTCTCTCTCTCTGCGCTCTTTCTTTCTCTCTGCGCTCTTTCTCTCTCACTCTCTGCGCTCTTTCTTTCTCTCTCTGCGCTCTTTCTTTCTCTCTCTGCGCTTTTTCTTTCTCTCTCTGCGCTCTTTCTTTCTCTCTCTCCGCGCTCTTTGTCTCTCTCTGCGCTTTTTCTCTCTCTCTCTCTGCGCTCTTTTTTTCTCTCTCTCTGCGCTCTTTCTCTCTCTCTGCGCTCTTTCTCTCTCTCTGCGCTCTTTCTCTCTCTTCTGCGCTCTTTCTCTCTCTCTGCGCTCTTTCTCTCTCTCTGCGCTCTTTCTCTCTCTCTGCGCTCTTTCTCTCTCTCTGCGCTCTTTCTCTCTCTCTGCGCTCTTTCTCTCTCTCTGCGCTCTTTCTCTCTCTCTCTCTCTGCGCTCTTTCTCTCTCTGCGCTCTTTCTTTCTCTTTCTCTCTCTGCGCTCTTTCTCTTTCTCTGCGCTCTTTCTCTCTCTCTCTGCGCTCTCTCTCTGCGCTCTCTCTCTCTCTCTCTGCGCTCTCTCTCTCTCTGCGCTCTCTCTCTCTCTGCGCTCTCTCTCTCTGCGCTCTCTCTCTCTCTGCGCTCTCTCTCTCTCTCTCTGCGCTCTTTCTTTCTCTCTCTCTGCGCTCTTTCTCTCTCTCTGCGCTCTTTCTTTCTCTCTCTCTCTCTGCGCTCTTTCTTCCTCTCTCTGCGCTCTTTCTTTCTCTGCGCTTTTTCTTTCTCTCTCTCTCTCTCTGCGCTCTTTCTTTCTTTCTCTCTGCACTCTTTCTTTCTCTCTGCACTCTTACTTTCTCTCTCTCTGCGCTCTTTCTTTCTCTCTCTCTGCGCTCTTTCTCTCTCTCTGCGCTCTTTCTCTCTCTCGGCGCTCTTTCTCTCTCTCTCTGCGCTCTTTCTTTCTCTTTCTCTCTCTGCGCTCTTTCTCTCTGTGCTCTTTCTCTCTCTCTGCGCTCTTTCTCTCTCTCTGCGCTCTTTCTCTCTGCGCTCTTTCTTTCTCCCTGCGCTCTTTCTTTCTCTCTGCGCTCTCTCTCTCTGCGCTCTTTCTTTCTCTCTGCGCACTTTCTTTCTCTCTCTCTGCGCTCTTTCTCTCTCTCTGCGCTCTTTCTCTCTGCGCTCTTTCTTTCTCTCTGCGCACTTTCTTTCTCTCTCTCTGCGCTCTTTCTCTCTCTCTGCGCTTTTTCTTTCTCTCTGCGCTCTCTCTCTGCGCTCTTTCTTTCTCTCTCTGCGCTCTTTCTCTCTCTCTCTGCGCTCTTTCTCTCTCTCTCTCTGCGCTCTTTCTTTCTCTTTCTCTCTCTGCGCTCTCTCTCTCTGCGCTCTTTCTTTCTCTCTGCGCTCTTTTTTTCTCTCTTTGCGCTCTTTCTTTCTCTCTCTGCGCTCTTTCTTTCTCTATGCGCTCATTCTTTCTCTGCGCTCTTTCTTTCTCTCTGCGCTCTTTATTTCTCTCTCTGCGCTCTCTCTCTCTGCGCTCTCTCTGCGCTCTTTCTTTCTCTCTCTCTGCGCTCTTTCTATCTCTCTGCGCTCTTTCTTTCTCTTTCTCTCTCTCTGCGCTCTTTCTCTTTCTCTCTCTGCGCTCTTTCTCTCTCTCTCTCTGCGCTCTTTCTTTCTCTTTCTCTCTCTGCGCTCTTTCTCTCTGCGCTCTTTCTTTCTCTCTGCGCACTTTCTTTCTCTCTCTCTGCGCTCTTTCTCTCTCTCTGCGCTCTTTCTTTCTCTCTGCGCTCTTTCTTTCTCTCTCTGCGCTCTTTCTTTCTCTCTTTCTGCGCTCTTTCTCTCTCTCTCTCTGCGCTCTTTCTCTCTCTCTCTCTCTGCGCTCTTTCTCTCTCTCTCTCTGCGCTCTTTCTTTCTCTTTCTCTCTCTGCGCTCTTTCTTTCTCTTTCTCTCTCTGCGCTCTTTCTCTCTGCGCTCTTTCTTTCTCTCTGCGCACTTTATTTCTCTCTCTTTGCGCTCTTTCTCTCTTTGCGCTCTTTCTTTCTCTCTGCGCACTTTCTTTCTCTCTCTCTGCGCTCTTTCTTTCTCTCTGCGCTCTCTCTCTCTGCGCTCTTTCTTTCTCTCTCTGCGCTCTTTCTTTCTCTCTCTCTGCGCTCTTTCTCTCTCTCTTTCTGCGCTCTTTCTTTCTCTTTCTCTCTCTGCGCTCTCTCTCTCTGCGCTCTCTCTCTCTGCGCTCTTTCTTTCTCGCTGCACTCTTTCTTTCTCTCTGCGCTCTTTTTTTCTCTCTTTGCACTCTTTTTTTCTCTCTTTGCGCTCTTTCTTTCTCTCTCTGCGCTCTTTCTTTCTCTGCGCTCTTTCTTTCTCTCTCTGCGCTGTTTCTTTCTCTCGCTGCGCTCTTTCTCTCTCTCTGCGCTCTTTCTCTCTCTCTGCGCTCTTTCTCTCTCTCTGTGCTCTTTCTCTCTCTGCGCTCTTTCTCTCTCTGCGCTCTTTCTCTCTCTGCGCTCTTTCTCTCTCTCTGCGCTCTTTCTCTCTCTCTGCGTTCTTTCTCTCTCTCTGCGTTCTTTCTCTCTCTCTGCGCTCTTTCTTTCTCTGTCTGCGCTCTTTCTTTCTCTGTCTGCGCTCTTTCTTCCTCTCTCTCTGCGCTCTTTTTTTCTCTACGCTCTTTCTCTCTCTCTGCGCTCTTTCTTTCTCTCTCTCTGCGCTCTCTCTCTCTGCGCTCTCTCTCTCTGCGCTCTCTCTCTGTCTGCGCTCTCTCTCTCTGCGCTCTTTCTCTCTCTGCGCTCTTTCTCTCTCTATGTGCTCTTTCTTTCTCTCTGCGCTCTTTCTTTCTCTCTCTCTGCGCTCTTTCTTTCTCTCTCTCTCTGCGCTCTTTCTTTCTCTCTCTCTCTCTGCGCTCTTTCTTTCTCTCTGCGCTCTTTCTCTCTCACTCTCTGCGCTCTTTCTTTCTCTCTCTGCGCTCTTTCTTTCTCTCTCTGCGCTCTTTATTTCTCTCTCTCTGCGCTCTTTGTCTCTCTCTGCGCTTTTTCTTTCTCTCTCTGCACTCTTTTTTTCTCTCTCTCTGTGCTCTTTCTCTCTCTCTGCGCTCTTTCTCTCTCTCTGCGCTCTTTCTTTCTCTCTGCGCTCTTCTCTCTCTGCGCTCTTTCTTTCGCTCTGCGCTCTTTCTTTCTCTCTGCGCTCTTTCTTTCTCTCTGCGCTCTTTCTTTCTCTCTGCGCTCTCTCTCTGCGCTCTTTCTCTCTCTGCGCTCTTTCTCTCTCTGTGCTCTTTCTCTCTCTGCGCTCCTTCTCTCTCTGCGCTCTTTCTCTCTCTGCGCTCTTTCTTTCTCTTTCTCTCTCTGCGCTCTCTCTCTCTCTCTGCGCTCTTTCTCTCTCTCTCTGCACTCTCTCTCTCTCTCTCTGCGCTCTTTCTTTCTCTTTCTCTCTCTCGGCGCTCTTTCTTTCTTTCTCTCTGCGCTCTTTCTTTCTGCGCTCTTTTTTTCTCTCTTTGCGCTCTTTCTTTCTCTCTCTGTGCTCTTTCTTTCTCTCTCTGCGCTCTTTCTTTCTCTGCGCTCTTTCTTTCTCTCTGCGCTCTTTATTTCTCTCTCTGCGCTCTCTCTCTCTCTCTGCGCTCTCTCTGCGCTCTTTCTTTCTCTCTCTCTGCGCTCTTTCTTTCTTTCTGCGCTCTTTCTTTCTCTTTCTCTCTCTCTGCGCTCTTTCTCTCTGCGCTCTTTCTTTCTCTCTGCGCACTTTCTTTCTCTCTCTCTGCGCTCTTTCTCTCTCTCTGCGCTCTTTCTTTCTCTCTGCGCTCTTTCTTTCTCTCTCTGCGCTCTTTCTTTCTCTCTTTCTGCGCTCTTTCTCTCTCTCTCTCTGCGCTCTTTCTCTCTCTCTCTCTGCACTCTTTCTCTCTCTCTTTCTGCGCTCTTTCTTTCTCTTTCTCTCTCTGCGCTCTTTCTTTCTCTTTCTCTCTCTGCGCTCTTTCTTTCTCTTTCTCTCTCTGCGCTCTTTCTCTCTGCGCTCTTTCTTTCTCTCTGCGCACTTTCTTTCTCTCTCTTTGCGCTCTTTCTCTCTCTGCGCTCTTTCTTTCTCTCTGCGCACTTTCTTTCTCTCTCTCTGCGCTCTTTCTTTCTCTCTGCGCTCTCTCTCTCTGCGCTCTTTCTTTCTCTCTCTGCGCTCTTTCTTTCTCTCTCTCTGCGCTCTTTCTCTCTCTCTTTCTGCGCTCTTTCTTTCTCTTTCTCTCTCTGCGCTCTCTCTCTCTCTGCGCTCTCTCTCACTGCGCTCTTTCTTTCTCGCTGCACTCTTTCTTTCTCTCTGCGCTCTTTTTTTCTCTCTTTGCACTCTTTTTTTCTCTCTTTGCGCTCTTTCTTTCTCTCTCTGCGCTCTTTCTTTCTCTGCGCTCTTTCTTTCTCTCTCTGCGCTCTTTCTTTCTCTCTCTGCGCTCTCTCTCTCTCTCTGCGCTCTCTCTCTCTCTGCGCTCTCTCTCTGCGCTCTCTCTCTGCACTCTTTCTTTCTCTCTCTGCGCTGTTTCTTTCTCTCTCTGCGCTCTTTCTCTCTCTCTGCGCTCTTTCTCTCTCTGCGCTCTTTCTCTCTCTGCGCTCTTTCTCTCTCTCTGCGCTATTTCTCTCTCTCTGCGTTCTTTCTCTCTCTCTGCGCTCTTTCTCCCTCTTTGCACTCTTTCTTTCTCTCTCTGCGCTCTTTCTTTCTCTCTCTCTCTGCGCTCTTTCTTTCTCTCTCTCTGTGCTCTCTCTCTCTCTCGCTGCGCTCTTTCTCTCTCTCTCTGCGCTCTTTCTTTCTCTCTGCGCTCTTTCTTTCTCTCTGCGCACTTTCTTTCTCTCTGCTCTCTTTCTCTCTCTCTGCTCTCTTTCTTTCTCTCTGCGCTCTTTCTTTCTCTCTGCGCTCTCTCTCTCTCTGCGCTCTCTCTCTCTCTGCGCTCTCTCTCTCTCTGCGCTCTCTCTCTCTCTGCGCTCTCTCTCTCTCTGCGCTCTCTCTCTCTCTCTCTGCGCTCTCTCTCTGCGCTCTCTCTCTCTGCGCTCTCTCTCTCTGCGCTCTCTCTCTGCGCTCTCTCTCTGCGCTCTCTCTCTCTCTGCGCTCTTTCTTTCTCTCTCTCTGCGCTCTTTCTCTCTCTCTGCGCTCTTTCTTTCTCTCTCTCTCTGCGCTCTTTCTTCCTCTCTCTGCGCTCTTTCTTTCTCTGCGCTTTTTCTTTCTCTCTCTCTCTCTGCGCTCTTTCTTTCTTTCTCTCTGCGCTCTTTCTTTCTCTCTCTGCGCTCTTTCTTTCTCTCTCTCTGCGCTCTTTCTTTCTCTGCGCTCTTTCTTTCTCTCTCTGCGCTCTTTATTTCTCTCTCTGCGCTCTCTCTCTCTCTGCGCTCTCTCTCTGCGCTCTTTCTTTCTCTCTCTCTGCGCTCTTTCTTTCTCTCTCTGCGCTCTTTCTCTCTCTCTCTGCGCTCTTTATCTCTCTCTGCGCTCTTTCTCTCTCTCTGTGCTCTTTCTCTCTCTGCGCTCTTTCTCTCTCTGCGCTCTCTCTCTCTGCGCTCTTTCTTTCTCTCTCTCTGCGCTCTTTCTTTCTTTCTTTCTCTCTGCGCTCTTTCTTTCTCTCTGCACTCTTTCTTTCTCACTCTCTGCGCTCTTTCTCTCTCTCTCTGCGCTCTCTCTTTCTCTCTCTGCGCTTTTTCTTTCTCTCTCTCTGCACTCTTTCTTTCTCTCTCTCTGCGCTCTTTCTTTCTCTCTCTCTGCGCTCTTTCTTTCTCTCTGCGCTCTTTCTTTCTCTCTGCGCTCTTTCTTTCTCTCTGCGCACTTTCTTTCTCTCTGCTCTCTTTCTCTCTCTCTGCGCTCTTTCTCTCTCTGCACTCTCTCTCTCTCTGCACTCTCTCTCTCTCTGCACTCTCTCTCTCTCTGCACTCTCTCTCTCTCTCTGCGCTCTCTCTCTCTCTGCTCTCTCTCTCTGCGCTCTCTCTCTCTGCGCTCTCTCTCTGCGCTCTTTCTTTCTCTCTCTCTGCGCTCTTTCTCTCTCTCTGCGCTCTTTCTTTCTCTCTCTCTCTGCGCTCTTTCTTCCTCTCTCTGCGCTCTTTCTTTCTCTGCGCTTTTTCTTTCTCTCTCTCTCTGCGCTCTTTCTTTCTTTTTCTCTGCGCTCTTTCTTTCTCTCTGCACTCTTACTTTCTCTCTCTCTGCGCTCTTTCTTTCTCTCTCTCTGCGCTCTTTCTCTCTCTCTGCGCTCTTTCTTTCTCTTTCTCTCTCTCTGCGCTCTTTCTCTCTCTCTCTCTGCGCTCTTTCTCTCTCTCTCTCTGCGCTCTTTCTTTCTCTCTCTGCGCTCTCTCTCTGCGCTCTTTCTTTCTCTCTGCGCACTTTCTTTCTCTCTCTCTGCGCTCTTTCTCTCTCTCTGCGCTCTTTCTTTCTCTCTGCGCTCTCTCTCTCTGCGCTCTTTCTTTCTCTCTCTGTGCTCTTTCTTTCTCTCTCTCGGCGCTCTTTCTCTCTCTCTCTCTCTCTCTCTGCGCTCTTTCTTTCTCTTTCTCTCTATGCGCTCTTTCTTTCTCATCTCTCTCTGCGCTCTTTCTTTCTCTTTCTCTCTCTGCGCTCTTTCTTTCTCTCTTTGCGCTCTTTCTTTCTCTCTCTGCGCTCTTTCTTTCTCTCTCTCTGCACTCTTTCTTTCTCTGCGCTCTTTCTTTCTCTCTCTCTGCGCTCTTTCTTTCTCTGCGCTCTTTCTTTCTCTCTCTGCGCTCTTTCTTTCTCTCTCTGCGCTCTTTATTTCTCTCTCTGCGCTTTTTCTCTCTCTCTGCGCTCTTTCTTTCTCTCTCTCTGCGCTCTTTCTTTCTTTCTCTCTCTGCGCTCTTTCTTTCTCTCTCTGTGCTCTTTCTTTCTCTGCGCTCTCTCTCTCTGCGCTCTTTCTTTCTCTGTCTGCGCTCTTTCTTCCTCTCTCTCTCTCTGCGCTCTTTTTTTCTCTACGCTCTTTCTCTCTCTCTGCGCTCTTTCTTTCTTTCTCTCTCTCTGCGCGCTCTCTCTCTCTCTGCGCTCTCTCTCTCTCTGCGCTCTCTCTCTGTCTGCGCTCTCTCTCTGTCTGCGCTCTCTCTCTGTGCTCTCTTTTTATCTCTGCGCTCTTTCTCTCTCTCTGCGCTCTTTCTCTCTCTATGTGCTCTTTCTTTCTCTCTCTCTGCGCTCTTTCTTCCTCTCTCTCTCTGCGCTCTTTCTTTCTCTCTCTGCGCTCTTTTTTTCTCTCTCTCTCTGCGCTCTTTCTTTCTCTCTCTCTCTGCGCTCTTTCTTTCTCTCTGCGCTCTTTCTCTCTCACTCTCTGCGCTCTTTCTTTCTCTCTCTGCGCTCTTTCTTTCTCTCTCTGCGCTTTTTCTTTCTCTCTCTGCGCTCTTTCTTTCTCTCTCTCCGCGCTCTTTGTCTCTCTCTGCGCTTTTTCTTTCTCTCTCTCTGCGCTCTTTTTTTCTCTACGCTCTTTCTCTCTCTCTGCGCTCTTTCTTTCTTTCTCTCTCTCTGCGCTCTCTCTCTGCGCTCTCTCTCTCTGCGCTCTCTCTGTCTGCGCTCTCTCTCTGTCTGCGCTCTCTCTCTGTCTGCGCTCTCTCTCTGTGCTCTCTTTTTCTCTCTGCGCTCTTTCTTTCTCTCTCTGCGCTCTTTCTCTCTCTATGTGCTCTTTCTTTCTCTCTGTGCTCTTTCTTTCTCTCTGTGCTCTTTCTTTCTCTCTCTCTGCGCTCTTTCTTCCTCTCTCTCTCTGCGCTCTTTCTTTCTCTCTCTGCGCTCTTTTTTTCTCTCTCTCTCTGCGCTCTTTCTTTCTCTCTCTCTCTGCGCTCTTTCTTTCTCTCTGCGCTCTTTCTCTCTCACTCTCTGCGCTCTTTCTTTCTCTCTCTGCGCTCTTTCTTTCTCTCTCTGCGCTTTTTCTTTCTCTCTCTGCGCTCTTTCTTTCTCTCTCTCCGCGCTCTTTGTCTCTCTCTGCGCTTTTTCTCTCTCTCTCTCTGCGCTCTTTTTTTCTCTCTCTCTGCGCTCTTTCTCTCTCTCTGCGCTCTTTCTCTCTCTCTGCGCTCTTTCTCTCTCTTCTGCGCTCTTTCTCTCTCTCTGCGCTCTTTCTCTCTCTCTGCGCTCTTTCTCTCTCTCTGCGCTCTTTCTCTCTCTCTGCGCTCTTTCTCTCTCTCTGCGCTCTTTCTCTCTCTCTGCGCTCTTTCTCTCTCTCTGCGCTCTTTCTCTCTCTCTGCGCTCTTTCTCTCTCTCTCTCTGCGCTCTTTCTCTCTCTGCGCTCTTTCTTTCTCTTTCTCTCTCTGCGCTCTTTCTCTTTCTCTGCGCTCTTTCTCTCTCTCTCTGCGCTCTCTCTCTACGCTCTCTCTCTCTCTCTCTGCGCTCTCTCTCTCTCTGCGCTCTCTCTCTCTCTGCGCTCTCTCTCTCTGCGCTCTCTCTCTCTCTGCGCTCTCTCTCTCTCTCTCTGCGCTCTTTCTTTCTCTCTGCACTCTTTCTTTCTCTCTGCACTCTTACTTTCTCTCTCTCTGCGCTCTTTCTTTCTCTCTCTCTGCGCTCTTTCTCTCTCTCTGCGCTCTTTCTCTCTCTCGGCGCTCTTTCTCTCTCTCTCTGCGCTCTTTCTTTCTCTTTCTCTCTCTGCGCTCTTTCTCTCTGTGCTCTTTCTTTCTCTCTGCGCACTTTCTTTCTCTCTCTCTGCGCTCTTTCTCTCTCTCTGCGCTCTTTCTCTCTGCGCTCTTTCTTTCTCCCTGCGCTCTTTCTTTCTCTCTGCGCTCTCTCTCTCTGCGCTCTTTCTTTCTCTCTGCGCACTTTCTTTCTCTCTCTCTGCGCTCTTTCTCTCTCTCTGCGCTCTTTCTCTCTGCGCTCTTTCTTTCTCTCTGCGCACTTTCTTTCTCTCTCTCTGCGCTCTTTCTCTCTCTCTGCGCTTTTTCTTTCTCTCTGCGCTCTCTCTCTGCGCTCTTTCTTTCTCTCTCTGCGCTCTTTCTCTCTCTCTCTGCGCTCTTTCTCTCTCTCTCTCTGCGCTCTTTCTTTCTCTTTCTCTCTCTGCGCTCTCTCTCTCTGCGCTCTTTCTTTCTCTCTGCGCTCTTTTTTTCTCTCTTTGCGCTCTTTCTTTCTCTCTCTGCGCTCTTTCTTTCTCTATGCGCTCATTCTTTCTCTGCGCTCTTTCTTTCTCTCTGCGCTCTTTATTTCTCTCTCTGCGCTCTCTCTCTCTGCGCTCTCTCTGCGCTCTTTCTTTCTCTCTCTCTGCGCTCTTTCTATCTCTCTGCGCTCTTTCTTTCTCTTTCTCTCTCTCTGCGCTCTTTCTCTTTCTCTCTCTGCGCTCTTTCTCTCTCTCTCTCTGCGCTCTTTCTTTCTCTTTCTCTCTCTGCGCTCTTTCTCTCTGCGCTCTTTCTTTCTCTCTGCGCACTTTCTTTCTCTCTCTCTGCGCTCTTTCTCTCTCTCTGCGCTCTTTCTTTCTCTCTGCGCTCTTTCTTTCTCTCTCTGCGCTCTTTCTTTCTCTCTTTCTGCGCTCTTTCTCTCTCTCTCTCTGCGCTCTTTCTCTCTCTCTCTCTCTGCGCTCTTTCTCTCTCTCTCTCTGCGCTCTTTCTTTCTCTTTCTCTCTCTGCGCTCTTTCTTTCTCTTTCTCTCTCTGCGCTCTTTCTCTCTGCGCTCTTTCTTTCTCTCTGCGCACTTTATTTCTCTCTCTTTGCGCTCTTTCTCTCTTTGCGCTCTTTCTTTCTCTCTGCGCACTTTCTTTCTCTCTCTCTGCGCTCTTTCTTTCTCTCTGCGCTCTCTCTCTCTGCGCTCTTTCTTTCTCTCTCTGCGCTCTTTCTTTCTCTCTCTCTGCGCTCTTTCTCTCTCTCTTTCTGCGCTCTTTCTTTCTCTTTCTCTCTCTGCGCTCTCTCTCTCTGCGCTCTCTCTCTCTGCGCTCTTTCTTTCTCGCTGCACTCTTTCTTTCTCTCTGCGCTCTTTTTTTCTCTCTTTGCACTCTTTTTTTCTCTCTTTGCGCTCTTTCTTTCTCTCTCTGCGCTCTTTCTTTCTCTGCGCTCTTTCTTTCTCTCTCTGCGCTGTTTCTTTCTCTCGCTGCGCTCTTTCTCTCTCTCTGCGCTCTTTCTCTCTCTCTGCGCTCTTTCTCTCTCTCTGTGCTCTTTCTCTCTCTGCGCTCTTTCTCTCTCTGCGCTCTTTCTCTCTCTGCGCTCTTTCTCTCTCTCTGCGCTCTTTCTCTCTCTCTGCGTTCTTTCTCTCTCTCTGCGTTCTTTCTCTCTCTCTGCGCTCTTTCTTTCTCTGTCTGCGCTCTTTCTTTCTCTGTCTGCGCTCTTTCTTCCTCTCTCTCTGCGCTCTTTTTTTCTCTACGCTCTTTCTCTCTCTCTGCGCTCTTTCTTTCTCTCTCTCTGCGCTCTCTCTCTCTGCGCTCTCTCTCTCTGCGCTCTCTCTCTGTCTGCGCTCTCTCTCTCTGCGCTCTTTCTCTCTCTGCGCTCTTTCTCTCTCTATGTGCTCTTTCTTTCTCTCTGCGCTCTTTCTTTCTCTCTCTCTGCGCTCTTTCTTTCTCTCTCTCTCTGCGCTCTTTCTTTCTCTCTCTCTCTCTGCGCTCTTTCTTTCTCTCTGCGCTCTTTCTCTCTCACTCTCTGCGCTCTTTCTTTCTCTCTCTGCGCTCTTTCTTTCTCTCTCTGCGCTCTTTATTTCTCTCTCTCTGCGCTCTTTGTCTCTCTCTGCGCTTTTTCTTTCTCTCTCTGCACTCTTTTTTTCTCTCTCTCTTTGCTCTTTCTCTCTCTCTGCGCTCTTTCTCTCTCTCTGCGCTCTTTCTTTCTCTCTGCGCTCTTCTCTCTCTGCGCTCTTTCTTTCGCTCTGCGCTCTTTCTTTCTCTCTGCGCTCTTTCTTTCTCTCTGCGCTCTTTCTTTCTCTCTGCGCTCTCTCTCTGCGCTCTTTCTCTCTCTGCGCTCTTTCTCTCTCTGTGCTCTTTCTCTCTCTGCGCTCCTTCTCTCTCTGCGCTCTTTCTCTCTCTGCGCTCTTTCTTTCTCTTTCTCTCTCTGCGCTCTCTCTCTCTCTCTGCGCTCTTTCTCTCTCTCTCTGCACTCTCTCTCTCTCTCTCTGCGCTCTTTCTTTCTCTTTCTCTCTCTCGGCGCTCTTTCTTTCTTTCTCTCTGCGCTCTTTCTTTCTGCGCTCTTTTTTTCTCTCTTTGCGCTCTTTCTTTCTCTCTCTGTGCTCTTTCTTTCTCTCTCTGCGCTCTTTCTTTCTCTGCGCTCTTTCTTTCTCTCTGCGCTCTTTATTTCTCTCTCTGCGCTCTCTCTCTCTCTCTGCGCTCTCTCTGCGCTCTTTCTTTCTCTCTCTCTGCGCTCTTTCTTTCTTTCTGCGCTCTTTCTTTCTCTTTCTCTCTCTCTGCGCTCTTTCTCTCTCTCTCTGCGCTCTTTCTCTCTCTCTCTCTGCGCTCTTTCTTTCTCTTTCTCTCTCTGCGCTCTTTCTCTCTGCGCTCTTTCTTTCTCTCTGCGCACTTTCTTTCTCTCTCTCTGCGCTCTTTCTCTCTCTCTGCGCTCTTTCTTTCTCTCTGCGCTCTTTCTTTCTCTCTCTGCGCTCTTTCTTTCTCTCTTTCTGCGCTCTTTCTCTCTCTCTCTCTGCGCTCTTTCTCTCTCTCTCTCTGCACTCTTTCTCTCTCTCTTTCTGCGCTCTTTCTTTCTCTTTCTCTCTCTGCGCTCTTTCTTTCTCTTTCTCTCTCTGCGCTCTTTCTCTCTGCGCTCTTTCTTTCTCTCTGCGCACTTTCTTTCTCTCTCTTTGCGCTCTTTCTCTCTCTGCGCTCTTTCTTTCTCTCTGCGCACTTTCTTTCTCTCTCTCTGCGCTCTTTCTTTCTCTCTGCGCTCTCTCTCTCTGCGCTCTTTCTTTCTCTCTCTGCGCTCTTTCTTTCTCTCTCTCTGCGCTCTTTCTTTCTCTTTCTCTCTCTGCGCTCTCTCTCTCTCTGCGCTCTCTCTCACTGCGCTCTTTCTTTCTCGCTGCACTCTTTCTTTCTCTCTGCGCTCTTTTTTTCTCTCTTTGCACTCTTTTTTTCTCTCTTTGCGCTCTTCCTTTCTCTCTCTGCGCTCTTTCTTTCTCTGCGCTCTTTCTTTCTCTCTCTGCGCTCTTTCTTTCTCTCTCTGCGCTCTCTCTCTCTCTCTGCGCTCTCTCTCTCTCTGCGCTCTCTCTCTGCGCTCTCTCTCTGCACTCTTTCTTTCTCTCTCTGCGCTGTTTCTTTCTCTCTCTGCGCTCTTTCTCTCTCTCTGCGCTCTTTCTCTCTCTGCGCTCTTTCTCTCTCTGCGCTATTTCTCTCTCTCTGCGTTCTTTCTCCCTCTTTGCACTCTTTCTTTCTCTCTCTGCGCTCTTTCTTTCTCTCTCTCTCTGCGCTCTTTCTTTCTCTCTCTCTGTGCTCTCTCTCTCTCTCGCTGCGCTCTTTCTCTCTCTCTCTGCGCTCTTTCTTTCTCTCTGCGCTCTTTCTTTCTCTCTGCGCACTTTCTTTCTCTCTGCTCTCTTTCTCTCTCTCTGCTCTCTTTCTTTCTCTCTGCGCTCTTTCTTTCTCTCTGCGCTCTCTCTCTCTCTGCGCTCTCTCTCTCTCTGCGCTCTCTCTCTCTCTGCGCTCTCTCTCTCTCTGCGCTCTCTCTCTCTCTGCGCTCTCTCTCTCTCTGCGCTCTCTCTCTCTCTCTCTGCGCTCTCTCTCTGCGCTCTCTCTCTCTGCGCTCTCTCTCTCTGCGCTCTCTCTCTCTGCGCTCTCTCTCTGCGCTCTCTCTCTGCGCTCTCTCTCTCTCTGCGCTCTTTCTTTCTCTCTCTCTGCGCTCTTTCTCTCTCTCTGCGCTCTTTCTTTCTCTCTCTCTCTGCGCTCTTTCTTCCTCTCTCTGCGCTCTTTCTTTCTCTGCGCTTTTTCTTTCTCTCTCTCTCTCTGCGCTCTTTCTTTCTTTCTCTCTGCGCTCTTTCTTTCTCTCTCTGCGCTCTTTCTTTCTCTCTCTCTGCGCTCTTTCTTTCTCTGCGCTCTTTCTTTCTCTCTCTGCGCTCTTTATTTCTCTCTCTGCGCTCTCTCTCTCTCTGCGCTCTCTCTCTGCGCTCTTTCTTTCTCTCTCTCTGCGCTCTTTCTTTCTCTCTCTGCGCTCTTTCTCTCTCTGCGCTCTTTATCTCTCTCTGCGCTCTTTCTCTCTCTCTGTGCTCTTTCTCTCTCTGCGCTCTTTCTCTCTCTGCGCTCTCTCTCTCTGCGCTCTTTCTTTCTCTCTCTCTGCGCTCTTTCTTTCTTTCTCTCTGCGCTCTTTCTTTCTCTCTGCACTCTTTCTTTCTCACTCTCTGCGCTCTTTCTCTCTCTCTCTGCGCTCTCTCTTTCTCTCTCTGCGCTTTTTCTTTCTCTCTCTCTGCGCTCTTTTTTTCTCTCTCTCTGCGCTCTTTTTTTCTCTCTCTCTGCGCTCTCTCTCTCTCTGCGCTCTTTCTTTCTCTCTGCGCTCTTTCTCTCTCTGCGCTCTTTCTCTCTCTCTGCGCTCTTTCTCTCTCTCTGCTTCTTTCTCTCTCTCTGCGCTCTTTCTCTCTCTTTGCACTCTTTCTTTCTCTCTCTCTCTGCGCTCTTTCTTTCTCTCTCTCTGCGCTCTCTCTCTCTCTCGCTGCGCTCTTTCTCTCTCTCTCTGCGCTCTTTCTTTCTCTCTCTCTGCGCTCTTTCTTTCTCTCTCTCTGCGCTCTTTCTTTCTCTCTGCGCTCTTTCTTTCTCTCTGCGCTCTTTCTTTCTCTCTGCGCACTTTCTTTCTCTCTGCTCTCTTTCTCTCTCTCTGCGCTCTTTCTCTCTCTGCACTCTCTCTCTCTCTGCACTCTCTCTCTCTCTGCACTCTCTCTCTCTCTGCACTCTCTCTCTCTCTGCTCTCTCTCTCTGCGCTCTCTCTCTCTGCGCTCTCTCTCTGCGCTCTTTCTTTCTCTCTCTCTGCGCTCTTTCTCTCTCTCTGCGCTCTTTCTTTCTCTCTCTCTCTGCGCTCTTTCTTCCTCTCTCTGCGCTCTTTCTTTCTCTGCGCTTTTTCTTTCTCTCTCTCTCTGCGCTCTTTCTTTCTTTTTCTCTGCGCTCTTTCTTTCTCTCTGCACTCTTACTTTCTCTCTCTCTGCGCTCTTTCTTTCTCTCTCTCTGCGCTCTTTCTCTCTCTCTGCGCTCTTTCTTTCTCTTTCTCTCTCTCTGCGCTCTTTCTCTCTCTCTCTCTGTGCTCTTTCTCTCTCTCTCTCTGCGCTCTTTCTTTCTCTTTCTCTCTCTGCGCTCTCTCTCTGCGCTCTTTCTTTCTCTCTGCGCACTTTCTTTCTCTCTCTCTGCGCTCTTTCTCTCTCTCTGCGCTCTTTCTTTCTCTCTGCGCTCTCTCTCTCTGCGCTCTTTCTTTCTCTCTCTGTGCTCTTTCTTTCTCTCTCTCGGCGCTCTTTCTCTCTCTCTCTCTCTCTCTCTGCGCTCTTTCTTTCTCTTTCTCTCTATGCGCTCTTTCTTTCTCATCTCTCTCTGCGCTCTTTCTCTCTGCGCTCTTTCTTTCTCTCTGCGCACTTTCTTTCTCTCTCTCTGCGCTCTTTCTTTCTCTCTGCGCACTTTCTTTCTCTCTCTCTGCGCTCTTTCTCTCTCTCTGCGCTCTTTCTTTCTCTTTCTCTCTCTGCGCTCTTTCTTTCTCTTTCTCTCTCTGCGCTCTTTCTCTCTGCTCTCTTTCTTTCTCTCTGCGCTCTTTCTTTCTCTCTGCGCTCTTTTTTTCTCTCTTTGCGCTCTCTCTCTCTGCGCTCTCTCTCTGCGCTCTTTCTTTCTCTCTCTCTGCGCTCTTTCTTTCTCTCTCTGCGCTCTTTCTTTCTCTCTCTGCGCTCTTTCTTTCTCTCTCTGCGCTCTTTCTCTCTCTGCGCTCTTTCTCTCTCTGCGCTCTTTCTTTCTCTCTCTCTGCGCTCTTTCTTTCTCTTTCTCTCTCTGCGCTCTTTCTCTCTGCGCTCTTTCTTTCTCTCTGCGCACTTTCTTTCTCTCTCTCTGCGCTCTTTCTCTCTCTCTGCGCTCTTTCTTTCTCTCTGCGCTCTCTCTCTCTGCGCTCTTTCTTTCTCTCTTTCTGCGCTCTTTCTTTCTCTCTCTCTGTGCTCTTTCTCTCTCTCTCTCTGTGCTCTTTCTCTCTCTCTCTCTCTGCGCTCTTACTTTCTCTCTCTCTGCGCTCTTTCTTTCTCTCTCTCTGCGCTCTTTCTCTCTCTCTCTCTGCGCACTTT
This sequence comes from Ascaphus truei, assembly GCF_040206685.1. Lineage (NCBI taxonomy): Eukaryota > Metazoa > Chordata > Amphibia > Anura > Ascaphidae > Ascaphus > Ascaphus truei. The sequence continues at coordinate 555,713,584 of NC_134483.1, forward strand.
CTTTCTCTCTCTCTGCGCTCTTTCTCTCTCTCTGCGCTCTTTCTTTCTCTCTGCGCTCTCTCTCTCTGCGCTCTTTCTTTCTCTCTCTGCGCTCTTTCTTTCTCTCTCTCTGCGCTCTTTCTCTCTCTCTGCGCTCTTTCTTTCTCTTTCTCTCTCTGCGCTCTTTCTTTCTCTTTCTCTCTCTGCGCTCTCTCTCTCTGTGCTCTTTCTTTCTCTCTGCGCTCTTTTTTTCTCTCTTTGCGCTCTTTTTTTCTCTCTCTGCGCTCTTTCTTTCTCTCTCTGCGCTCTTTCTTTCTCTCTCTCTGCGCTCTTTCTTTCTCTGCGCTCTTTCTTTCTCTCTCTGCGCTCTTTATTTCTCTCTCTGCGCTCTCTCTCTCTCTGCGCTCTCTCTCTCTCTGCGCTCTCTCTCTGCGCTCTTTCTTTCTCTCTCTCTGCGCTCTTTCTTTCTCTCTCTGCGCTCTTTCTTTCTCTCTCTGCGCTCGTTCCCTCTCTCTGCGCTCTTTCTCTCTCTCTGCGCTCTTTCTCTCTCTCTGCGCTCTTTCTCTCTCTGCGCTCTTTCTCTCTCTGCGCTCTCTCTCTCTGCGCTCTTTCTTTCTCTCTCTCTCTGTGCTCTTTCTTTCTTTCTCTCTGCGCTCTTTCTTTCTCTCTGCACTCTTACTTTCTCTCTCTCTGCGCTCTTTCTCTCTCTCTGCGCTCTTTCTTTCTCTTTCTCTCTCTCTGCGCTCTTTCTCTCTGCGCTCTTTCTTTCTCTCTGCGCACTTTCTTTCTCTCTCTCTGCGCTCTTTCTCTCTCTCTGCGCTCTTTCTTTCTCTCTGCGCTCTCTCTCTCTGCGCTCTTTCTTTCTCTCTTTCTGCGCTCTTTCTTTCTCTCTTTCTGCGCTCTTTCTCTCTCTCTCTCTCTGTGCTCTTTCTCTCTCTCTCTCTGCGCTCTTTCTCTCTCTCTCTCTGCGCTCTTTCTTTCTCTTTCTCTCTCTGCGCTCTTTCTTTCTCTTTCTCTCTCTGCGCTCTTTCTTTCTCTTTCTCTCTCTGCGCTCTTTCTCTCTGCGCTCTTTCTTTCTCTCTGCGCACTTTCTTTCTCTCTCTCTGCGCTCTTTCTCTCTCTCTGCGCTCTTTCTTTCTCTCTGCGCTCTCTCTTTCTCTCTCTGCGCTCTTTCTTTCTCTCTCTCTGTGCTCTTTCTCTCTCTCTTTCTGTGCTCTTTCTTTCTCTTTCTCTCTCTGCGATCTCTCTCTCTGCGCTCTTTCTTTCTCTCTGCACTCTTTCTTTCTCGCTGCACTCATTCTTTCTCTCTGCGCTCTTTTTTTCTCTCTTTGCACTCTTTTTTTCTCTCTTTGCGCTCTTTCTTTCTCTCTCTCTGCGCTCTTTCTTTCTCTCTCTGCGCTCTTTCTTTCTCTCTCTGCGCTCTTTCTTTCTCTCTCTGCGCTCTTTCTCTCTCTCTGCGCTCTTTCTCTCTCTCTGCGCTCTTTCTCTCTCTCTGCGCTCTTTCTCTCTCTCTGCGCTCTTTCTCTCTCTCTGCGCTCTTTCTCTCTCTGCGCTCTTTCTCTCTCTGCGCTCTTTTTCTCTCTGCGCTCTTTCTCTCTCTGCGCTCTTTCTCTCTCTGCGCTCTTTCTCTCTCTCTGCGCTCTTTCTCTCTCTGCGCTCTCTCTCTCTCTGCGCTCTTTCTTTCTCTGTCTGCGCTCTTTCTTTCTCTGTCTGCGCTCTTTCTTCCTCTCTCTCTCTCTGCGCTCTTTTATTCTCTACGCTCTTTCTTTCTCTCTGCGCTCTTTCTTTCTCTCTCTCTGCGCTCTCTCTCTCTTTCTCTCTGCGCTCTCTCTCTGTCTGCGCTCTCTCTCTGTCTGCGCTCTCTCTCTCTGCGCTCTTTCTCTCTCTCTCTGCGCTCTTTCTCTCTCTCTGTGCTCTTTCTTTCTCTTTCTCTGCGCTCTTTCTCTCTCTCTCTCTCTGCGCTCTTTCTCTCTCTCTCTCTGCGCTCTTTCTCTCTCTCTCTGCGCTCTTTCTTTCTCTTTCTCTCTGCGCTCTTTCTTTCTCTATGCGCACTTTCTTTCTCTCTCTCTGCACTCTTTCTCTCTCTCTGCGCTCTTTCTTTCTCTCTGCGCTCTCTCTCTCTGCGCTCTTTCTTTCTCTCTCTGCGCTCTTTCTTTCTCTCTCTCTGCGCTCTTTCTCTCTCTCTCTCTGTGCTCTCTCTCTCTCTCTCTCTGCGCTCTTTCTTTCTCTTTCTCTCTCTGCGCTCTCTCTCTCTGCGCTCTTTCTTTCTCTCTGCGCTCTTTTTTTCTCTCTTTGCGCTCTTTTTTTCTCTCTTTGCGCTCTTTCTTTCTCTCTCTGCGCTCTTTCTTTCTCTCTCTCTGCGCTCTTTCTTTCTCTGCGCTCTTTCTTTCTCTCTCTGCGCTCTTTATTTCTCTCTCTGCGCTCTCTCTCTCTCTCTGCGCTCTCTCTCTGCGCTCTTTCTTTCTCTCTCTCTGCGCTCTTTCTTTCTCTCTCTGCGCTCTTTCTTTCTCTCTCTGCGCTCTTTCTCTCTCTCTGTGCTCTTTCTCTCTCTGCGCTCTTTCTCTCTCTGCGCTCTTTCTCTCTCTGCGCTCTTTCTTTCTCTCTGCGCTCTTTCTTTCTCTCTCCACTCTTACTTTCTCTCTCTCTGCGCTCTTTCTCTCTCTCTGCGCTCTTTATTTCTCTCTCTGCGCTCTTTCTTTCTCTCTCTCTGTGCTCTTTCTCTCTCTCTTTCTGTGCTCTTTCTTTCTCTTTCTCTCTCTGCGATCTCTCTCTCTGCGCTCTTTCTTTCTCTCTGCACTCTTTCTTTCTCGCTGCACTCATTCTTTCTCTCTGCGCTCTTTTTTTCTCTCTTTGCACTCTTTTTTTCTCTCTTTGCGCTCTTTCTTTCTCTCTCTCTGCGCTCTTTCTTTCTCTCTCTGCGCTCTTTCTTTCTCTCTCTGCGCTCTTTCTTTCTCTCTCTGCGCTCTTTCTCTCTCTCTGCGCTCTTTCTCTCTCTCTGCGCTCTTTCTCTCTCTCTGCGCTCTTTCTCTCTCTCTGCGCTCTTTCTCTCTCTCTGCGCTCTTTCTCTCTCTGCGCTCTTTCTCTCTCTGCGCTCTTTTTCTCTCTGCGCTCTTTCTCTCTCTGCGCTCTTTCTCTCTCTGCGCTCTTTCTCTCTCTCTGCGCTCTTTCTCTCTCTGCGCTCTCTCTCTCTCTGCGCTCTTTCTTTCTCTGTCTGCGCTCTTTCTTTCTCTGTCTGCGCTCTTTCTTCCTCTCTCTCTCTCTGCGCTCTTTTATTCTCTACGCTCTTTCTTTCTCTCTGCGCTCTTTCTTTCTCTCTCTCTGCGCTCTCTCTCTCTTTCTCTCTGCGCTCTCTCTCTGTCTGCGCTCTCTCTCTGTCTGCGCTCTCTCTCTCTGCGCTCTTTCTCTCTCTCTCTGCGCTCTTTCTCTCTCTCTGTGCTCTTTCTTTCTCTTTCTCTGCGCTCTTTCTCTCTCTCTCTCTCTGCGCTCTTTCTCTCTCTCTCTCTGCGCTCTTTCTCTCTCTCTCTGCGCTCTTTCTTTCTCTTTCTCTCTGCGCTCTTTCTTTCTCTCTGCGCACTTTCTTTCTCTCTCTCTGCACTCTTTCTCTCTCTCTGCGCTCTTTCTTTCTCTCTGCGCTCTCTCTCTCTGCGCTCTTTCTTTCTCTCTCTGCGCTCTTTCTTTCTCTCTCTCTGCGCTCTTTCTCTCTCTCTCTCTGTGCTCTCTCTCTCTCTCTCTCTGCGCTCTTTCTTTCTCTTTCTCTCTCTGCGCTCTCTCTCTCTGCGCTCTTTCTTTCTCTCTGCGCTCTTTTTTTCTCTCTTTGCGCTCTTTTTTTCTCTCTTTGCGCTCTTTCTTTCTCTCTCTGCGCTCTTTCTTTCTCTCTTTCTGCGCTCTTTCTTTCTCTGCGCTCTTTCTTTCTCTCTGCGCTCTTTATTTCTCTCTCTGCGCTCTCTCTCTCTCTCTGCGCTCTCTCTGCGCTCTTTCTTTCTCTCTCTCTGCGCTCTTTCTTTCTCTCTGCGCTCTTTCTTTCTCTCTGCGCTCTTTCTTTCTCTCTGCGCTCTTTCTTTCTCTCTGCGCTCTTTCTCTCTCTGCGCTCTTTCTCTCTCTGCGCTCTTTCTCTCTCTGCGCTCCTTCTCTCTCTGCGCTCTTTCTCTCTCTGCGCTCTTTCTCTCTCTGCGCTCTTTCTTTCTCTTTCTCTCTCTGCGCTCTCTCTCTCTCTCTGCGCTCTTTCTCTCTCTCTCTGCACTCTCTCTCTCTCTCTGCGCTCTTTCTTTCTCTTTCTCTCTCTGCGCTCTTTCTCTCTCTCGGCGCTCTTTCTTTCTCTCTCTGCGCTCTTTATTTCTCTCTCTGCGCTCTCTCTCTCTCTCTGCGCTCTCTCTCTGCGCTCTTTCTTTCTCTCTCTCTGCGCTCTTTCTTTCTCTCTCTGCGCTCTTTCTTTCTCTCTCTGCGCTCTTTCTCTCTCTCTGTGCTCTTTCTCTCTCTGCGCTCTTTCTCTCTCTGCGCTCTTTCTCTCTCTGCGCTCTTTCTTTCTCTCTGCGCTCTTTCTTTCTCTCTCCACTCTTACTTTCTCTCTCTCTGCGCTCTTTCTCTCTCTCTGCGCTCTTTCTTTCTCTTTCTCTCTCTGCACTCTTTCTCTCTCTCTCTCTGCGCTCTTTCTCGCTCTCTCTCTGCGCTCTTTCTCTCTCTTTCTCTCTCTGCGCTCTTTCTCTCTGCGCACTTTCTTTCTCTCTCTCTGCGCTCTTTCTCTCTCTCTGCGCTCTCTCTCTCTGCGCTCTTTCTTTCTCTCTTTCTGCGCTCTTTCTTTCTCTCTTTCTGCGCTCTTTCTCTCTCTCTCTCTGCGCTCTTTCTCTCTCTCTCTCTGCGCTCTTTCTTTCTCTTTCTCTCTCTGCGCTCTTTCTTTCTCTTTCTCTCTCTGCGCTCTTTCTTTCTCTTTCTCTCTCTGCGCTCTTTCTCTTTGCGCACTTTCTTTCTCTCTCTCTGCGCTCTTTCTCTCTCTCTGCGCTCTTTCTTTCTCTCTGCGCTCTCTCTCTGCGCTCTTTCTTTCTCTCTCTGCGCTCTTTCTTTCTCTCTCTCTGCGCTCTTTCTCTCTCTCTTTCTGCGCTCTTTCTTTCTCTTTCTCTCTCTGCGCTCTCTCTCTCTGTGCTCTCTCTCTCTGCGCTCTTTCTTTCTCGCTGCACTCTTTCTTTCTCTCTCTGCGCTCTTTCTTTCTCTCTCTGCGCTCTCTCTCTCTCTGCGGTCTCTCTCTCTCTCTGCGCTCTCTCTCTCTCTCTGCGCTCTCTCTCTGCGCTCTTTCTTTCTCTCTCTCTGCGCTCTTTCTTTCTCTCTCTCTCTGCGCTCTTTCTTTCTCTCTCTGCGCTCTTTCTTTCTCTCTCTGCGCTCTTTCTTTCTCTCTCTGCGCTCTCTCTCTCTCTCTCTGTGCTCTTTCTCTCTCTCTGCGCTCTTTCTCTCTCTGCGCTCTTTCTCTCTCTGCGCTCTTTCTCTCTCTGCGCTCTTTCTCTCTCTCTGCGCTCTTTCTCTCTCTCTGCGCTCTCTCTCTCTCTGCGCTCTTTCTTTCTCTGTCTGCGCTCTTTCTTTCTCTGTCTGCGCTCTTTCTTCCTCTCTCTCTCTCTCTCTGCGCTCTTTTATTCTCTACGCTCTTTCTCTCTCTCTGCGCTCTTTCTTTCTCTCTCTCTGCGCTCTCTCTCTCTTTCTCTCTGCGCTCTCTCTCTGCGCTCTTTCTTTCTCTCTCTCTCTGCGCTCTTTCTTTCTCTCTGCGCTCTTTTTTTCTCTCTCTCTGCGCTCTTTTTTTCTCTCTCTCTGCGCTCTTTTTTTCTCTCTCTCTGCGCTCTTTTTTTCTCTCTCTCTGCGCGCTCTCTCTCTCTCTGCGCTCTTTCTTTCTCTCTGCGCTCTTTCTTTCTCTCTGCGCTCTTTCTTTCTCTCTGCGCTCTTTCTTTCTCTCTGCGCTCTTTCTTTCTCTCTGCGCTCTTTCTTTCTCTCTGCGCTCTTTCTTTCTCTCTGCGCTCTTTCTTTCTCTCTGCGCTCTTTCTCTCTCTCTGCGCTCTTTCTCTCTCTGCGCTCTTTCTCTCTCTGCGCTCTTTCTCTCTCTGCGCTCTTTCTCTCTCTGCGCTCTTTCTCTCTCTGCGCTCTTTCTCTCTCTGCGTTCTTTCTCTCTCTGCGTTCTTTCTCTCTCTCTGCGCTCTTTCTCTCTCTTTGCGCTCTTTCTTTCTCTCTCTGCGCTCTTTCTTTCTCTCTCTCTCTGCGCTCTTTCTTTCTCTCTCTCTGCGCTCTCTCTCTCTCTCGCTGTGCTCTCTCTCTCTCTCGCTGCGCTCTTTCTCTCTCTCTGTGCGCTCTTTCTTTCTCTCTCTGCGCTCTTTCATTCTCTCTCTTTGCACTCTTTCATTCTCTCTCTCTGCGCTCTTTCTTTCTCTCTCTCTGCGCTCTTTCTTTCTCTCTCTCTGCGCTCTTTCTTTCTCTCTGCGCTCTTTCTTTCTCTCTGCGCACTTTCTTTCTCTCTGCTCTCTTTCTCTCTCTCTGCGCTCTTTCTTTCTCTCTGCGCTCTTTCTCTCTCTCTGCGCTCTTTCTTCCTCTCTCTCTCTCTGCGCTCTTTTATTCTCTACGCTCTTTCTCTCTCTCTGCGCTCTTTCTTTCTCTCTCTCTGCGCTCTCTCTCTCTTTCTCTCTGCGCTCTCTCTCTCTGCGCTCTCTCTCTGTCTGCGCTCTTTCTCTCTCTCTCTGCGCTCTTTCTCTCTCTATGTGCTCTTTCTTTCTCTCTGCGCTCTTTCTTTCTCTCTGCTCTCTTTCTCTCTCTCTGCGCTCTTTCTTTCTCTCTCTCTCTCTGCGCTCTTTCTTTCTATCTCTCTCTGCGCTCTTTCTTTCTTTCTATCTCTCTCTGCGCTCTTTCTTTCTTTCTGCGCTCTTTCTCTCTCACTCTATGTGCTCTTTCTTTCTCTCTCTGCGCTCTTTCTTTCTCTCTCTCTGCGCTCTTTGTCTCTCTCTGCGCTTTTTCTTTCTCTCTCTGCACTCTTTTTTTCTCTCTCTCTGCTCTCTTTCTCTCTCTCTGCGCTCTTTCTCTCTCTCTCTGCGCTCTTTCTTTCTCTCTGCGCTCTTCTCTCTCTGCGCTCTTTCTTTCTCTCTGCGCTCTTTCTCTCTCTGCGCTCTTTCTCTCTCTGCGCTCTTTCTCTCTCTGCGCTCTTTCTCTCTCTGCGCTCTTTCTCTCTCTGCGCTCTTTCTCTCTCTGCGCTCTTTCTCTCTCTCTCTGCGCTCTCTCTTTCTCTCTGCGCTCTCTCTTTCTCTCTGCGCTCTTCTCTCTCTGCGCTCTTTCTTTCTCTGCGCTCTTTCTCTCTCTGCGCTCTTTCTCTCTCTGCGCTCTCTCTCTCTGCGCTCTTTCTCTCTCTGCGCTCTTTCTCTCTCTGCGCTCTCTCTCTCTGCGCTCTCTCTCTCTCTGCGCTCTCTCTCTCTGCGCTCTTTCTTTCTCTTTCTCTCTGCGCTCTCTCTCTCTCTCTGCGCTCTATCTCTCTCTCTCTGCGCTCTCTCTCTCTCTGCGCTCTTTCTTTCTTTCTCTCTGCGCTCTTTCTTTCTTTCTGCGCTCTTTTTTTCTCTCTTTGCGCTCTTTCTTTCTCTCTCTGCGCTCTTTCTCTCTCTCTCTGCGCTCTTTCTTTCTCTCTGCGCTCTTTCTCTCTCTGCGCACTTTCTCTCTCTGCGCACTTTCTCTCTCTGCGCACTTTCTTTCTCTTTCTCTCTCTCTGCGCTCTTTCTCTCTCTCTCTCGGCGCTCTTTCTCTCTCTCTCTCTCTGCGCTCTTTCTTTCTCTTTCTCTCTCTGCGCTCTCTCTCTCTGCGCTCTTTCTTTCTCTCTGCGCTCTTTCTTTCTTTCTCTCTGCGTTCTTTTTTTCTCTCTTTGTGCTCTTTTTCTCTCTCTCTGCGCTCTTTCTTTCTCTCTCTCTGCGATCTTTATTTCTTTCTCTGCGCTCTTTATTTCTCTCTCTGCGCTCTTTATTTCTCTCTGCACTCTTACTTTCTCTCTCTCTGCGCTCTTTCTCTCTCTCTGCGCTCTTTCTTTCTCTTTCTCTCTCTCTGCGCTCTTTCTCTCTCTCTCTGCGCTCTTTCTCTCTCTCTCTCTGCGCTCTTTCTTTCTCTTTCTCTCTCTGCGCTCTTTCTCTCTGCGCTCTTTCTTTCTCTCTGCGCACTTTCTTTCTCTCTCTCTGCGCTCTTTCTCTCTCTCTGTGCTCTTTCTTTCTCTCTGCGCTCTTTCTTTCTCTCTTTCTGCGCTCTTTCTTTCTCTCTCTCTGCGCTCTCTCTCTCTCTCTCTCTCTGCGCTCTTTCTCTCTCTCTCTCTGCGCTCTTTCTTTCTCTTTCTCTCTCTGCGCTCTTTCTTTCTCTTTCTCTCTCTGCGCTCTTTCTTTCTCTTTCTCTCTCTGCGCTCTTTCTTTCTCTTTCTCTCTCTGCGCTCTTTCTCTCTGCGCTCTTTTTTTCTCTCTTTGCGCTCTTTCTTTCTCTCTCTGCGCTCTTTCTCTCTCTCTCTGCGCTCTTTCTCTCTCTCTGCGCTCTTTCTCTCTCTCTGCGCTCTTTCTCTCTCTGCGCACTTTCTCTCTCTGCGCTCTTTCTTTATCTTTCTCTCTCTCTGCGCTCTTTCTCTCTCTCTCTCTCTGCGCTCTTTCTTTCTCTTTCTCTCTCTGCGCTCTCTCTCTCTGCGCTCTTTCCTTCTCTCTGCGCTCTTTCTTTCTTTCTCTCAGCGCTCTTTTTTTCTCTCTTTGCGCTCTTTTTCTCTCTCTCTGCGCTCTTTATTTCTTTCTCTGCACTCTTTATTTCTCTCTCTGCGCTCTTTATTTCTCTCTCTGCGCTCTTTATTTCTCTCTCTGCGCTCTTTATTTCTCTCTCTGCGCTCTTTATTTCTCTCTCTGCGCTCTTTATTTCTCTCTCTGCGCTCTTTATTTCTCTCTCTGCGCTCTTTATTTCTCTCTCTCTCTCTGCGCTCTCTCTCTGCGCTCTTTCTTTCTCTCTCTCTGCGCTCTTTCTTTCACTCTCTCTGTGCTCTTTCTCTCTCTCTGTGCTCTTTCTCTCTCTCTGTGCTCTTTCTCTCTCTCTGTGCTCTTTCTCTCTCTCTGTGCTCTCTCTCTCTCTGCGCTCTTTCTCTCTCTCTGCGCTCTTTCTTCCTCTCTCTCTCTGCGCTCTTTCTTTCTCTCTGCGCTCTTTCTTTCTGCGCTCTTTCTTTCTCTCTCTCTCTGCGCTCTTTCTTTCTCTCTCTGCGCTTTTTCTTTCTCTCTCTCTGCGCTCTTTTTTTCTCTCTCTGCGCTCTTTTTCTCTCTCTCTCGCTGCGCTCTTTCTCTCTCTCTCTGCGCTCTTTCTTTCTCTCTCTGCGCTCTTTCTTTCTCTCTCTCTGCGCTCTTTCTTTCTCTCTCTCTGCGCTCTTTCTTTCTCTCTCTCTGCGCTCTTTCTTTCTCTCTGCGCTCTTTCTTTCTCTCTGCGCACTTTCTTTCTCTCTGCTCTCTTTCTCTCTCTCTGCGCTCTTTCTTTCTCTCTGCGCTCTTTCTCTCTCTCTGCGCTCTCTCTCTCTCTGCGCTCTCTCTCTCTCTGCGCTCTCTCTCTCTCTGCACTCTCTCTGCGCGCTCTCTCTGCGCTCTCTCTGCGCTCTCTCTGCGCTCTCTCTGCGCTCTCTCTGCGCTCTCTCTCTCTCTCTGCGCTCTTTCTTTCTCTCTCTCTGCGCTCTTTCTCTCTCTCTGCGCTCTTTCTTTCTCTCTCTCTCTGCGCTCTTTCTTCCTCTCTCTGCGCTCTTTCTTTCTCTGCGCTTTTTCTTTCTCTCTCTCTCTCTGCGCTCTTTCTTTCTCTCTCTCTGCGCTCTTTCTCTCTCTCTGCGCTCTTTCTTTCTCTTTCTCTCTCTCTGCGCTCTTTCTCTCTCTCTCTCTCTCTGCGCTCTTTCTCTCTCTCTCTCTGCGCTCTTTCTTTCTCTTTCTCTCTCTGCGCTCTCTCTCTGCGCTCTTTATTTCTCTCTGCGCACTTTCTTTCTCTCTCTCTCTGCGCTCTTTCTCTCTCTCTGCGCTCTTTCTTTCTCTCTGCACTCTCTCTCTCTGCGCTCTTTCTTTCTCTCTCTGTGCTCTTTCTTTCTCTCTCTCTGCGCTCTCTCTCTCTCTCTCTCTCTGTGCTCTTTCTTTCTCTTTCTCTCTATGCGCTCTTTCTTTCTCTTTCTCTCTCTGCGCTCTTTCTCTCTGCGCTCTTTCTTTCTCTCTGCGCACTTTCTTTCTCTCTCTCTGCGCTCTTTCTCTCTGCGCACTTTCTTTCTCTCTCTCTACGCTCTTTCTTTCTCTCTGTGCTCTCTCTCTGCGCTCTTTCTTTCTCTCTCTGCGCTCTTTCTTTCTCTCTCTCCGCTCTTTCTTTCTCTCTCTGCGCTCTTTCTCTCTCTCTCTCTCTCTGCGCTCTTTCTCTCTCTCTCTCTGCGCTCTCTCTCTCTCTGCGCTCTTTCTTTCTCTTTCTCTCTCTGCGCTCTCTCTCTCTCTGCGCTCTCTCTCTCTCTCTGCGCTCTTTCTTTCTCTTTCTCTGCGCTCTTTCTCTCTCTCTCTCTGCGCTCTTTCTTTCTCTTTCTCTCTCTGCGCTCTTTCTCTCTGCGCTCTTTCTCTCTCTGCGCACTTTCTTTCTCTCTCTGCGTTCTTTCTCTCTCTCTGCGCTCTTTCTTTCTCTCTGCGCTCTCTCTCTCTGCGCTCTTTCTTTCTCTCTCTGCGCTCTTTCTTTCTCTCTCTCTCTTCGCTCTTCTCTCTCTCTCTCTCTGCGCTCTCTCTCTCTGCGCTCTTTCTTTCTCTTTCTCTCTCTGCGCTCTTTCTTTCTCTTTCTCTCTCTGCGCTCTTTCTTTCTCTTTCTCTCTCTGCGCTCTCTCTCTCTCTGTGCTCTTTCTTTCTCTCTGCGCTCTTTCTTTCTCTCTGCGCTCTTTTTTTCTCTCTTTGCGCTCTTTTTTTCTCTCTTTGCGCTCTTTCTTTCTCTCTTTGCGCTCTTTCTTTCTCTCTCTGCGCTCTTTTTTTCTCTCTTTGCGCTCTTTCTTTCTCTCTCTGCGCTCTTTCTTTCTCTCTCTCTGCGCTCTTTCTTTCTCTGCGCTCTTTCTTTCTCTCTCTGCGCTCTTTATTTCTCTCTCTGCGCTCTCTCTCTCTCTGCGCTCTTTCTTTCTCTCTCTCTGCGCTCTTTCTTTCTCTCTCTGCGCTCTTTCTCTCTCTCTCTCTCTGCGCTCTTTCTTTCTCTGCGCTCTTTCTTTCTCTCTCTGCGCTCTTTATTTCTCTCTCTGCGCTCTCTCTCTCTCTCTGCGCTCTTTCTTTCTCTCTCTCTGCGCTCTTTCTCTCTCTTTCTCTCTCTGCGCTCTCTCTCTCTCTGTGCTCTTTCTTTCTCTCTGCGCTCTTTCTTTCTCTCTGCGCTCTTTTTTTCTCTCTTTGCGCTCTTTTTTTCTCTCTTTGCGCTCTTTCTTTCTCTCTTTGCGCTCTTTCTTTCTCTCTCTGCGCTCTTTTTTTCTCTCTTTGCGCTCTTTCTTTCTCTCTCTGCGCTCTTTCTTTCTCTCTCTCTGCGCTCTTTCTTTCTCTGCGCTCTTTCTTTCTCTCTCTGCGCTCTTTATTTCTCTCTCTGCGCTCTCTCTCTCTCTGCGCTCTTTCTTTCTCTCTCTCTGCGCTCTTTCTTTCTCTCTCTGCGCTCTTTCTCTCTCTCTCTGCGCTCTTTCTTTCTCTGCGCTCTTTCTTTCTCTCTCTGCGCTCTTTATTTCTCTCTCTGCGCTCTCTCTCTCTCTCTGCGCTCTTTCTTTCTCTCTCTCTGCGCTCTTTCTCTCTCTGCGCTCTTTCTCTCTCTGCGCTCTTTCTCTCTCTGCGCTCTTTCTCTCTCTGCGCTCTTTCTTTCTCTCTCTGCGCTCTCTTTCATTGTCTGCTCTCTTTCTTCCTCTCTCTCTGCGCTCTTTTTTTCTCTACGCTCTTTCTCTCTCTCTGCGCTCTTTCTCTCTCTGCGCTCTCTCTCTTTCTTCTGCGCTCTATCTCTCTGCGCTCTCTCTCTGTCTGCGCTCTCTCTCTCTCTCTGCGCTCTTTCTCTCTCTCTCTGCGCTCTCTCTTTCTCTCTGCGCTCTTTCTCTCTCTCTCTGCGCTCTTTCTCTCTCTCTCTCTGCGCTCTTTCTCTCTCGCGCTCTTTCTCTCTCTGCGCTCTTTCTCTCTCTGCGCTCTTTCTTTCTCTTTCTCTCTCTCTCTCTCTCTGCGCTCTTTCTTTCTCTTTCTCTCTTTGCGCTCTCTCTCTCTCTGCGCTCTTTCTTTCTCTCTGCGCTCTTTCTCTCTCTGCGCACTTTCTTTCTCTCTGCGCTCTTTCTCTCTCGGCGCTCTTTCTCTCTCTCTCTCTCTGCGCTCTTTCTTTCTCTTTCTCTTTCTCTCTCTGCGCTCTCTCTCTCTCTGCGCTCTCTTTCTCTCTGCGCTCTCTTTCTCTCTGCGCTCTTTCTTTCTTTCTCTCTGCGCTCTCTTTCTCTCTGCGCTCTTTCTTTCTTTCTTTCTTTCTCTCTGCGCTCTTTTTTTCTCTCTTTGCGCTCTTTTTTGTCTCTTTGCGCTCTTTCTTTCTCTCTCTGCGCTCTTTCTTTCTCTCTCTGCACTCTTTCTTTCTCTGCGCTCTTTATTTCTATCTCTGCGCTCTTTATTTCTCTCTCTGCGCTCTTTATTTCTCTCTCTGCGCTCTTTATTTCTCTCTCTGCGCTTATTATTTCTCTCTGCGCTCTTTATTTCTCTCTCTGCGCTCTTTCTCTCTCTCTCTGCGCTCTCTCTCTGCGCTCTTTCTTTCTCTCTCTCTGCGCTCTTTCTTTCTCTCTCTCTGCGCTCTTTCTCTCTCTCTGCGCTCTTTCTCTCTCTCTGCGCTCTTTCTCTCTCTCTGCGCTCTTTCTCTCTCTCTGCGCTCTTTCTTTCTCTTTCTCTCTCTCTGCGCTCTCTCTCTCTCTCTCTGCGCTCTTTCTTTCTTTCTCTCTCTGCGCTCTTTCTTTCTCTCTCTGTGCTCTTTCTTTCTCTCTCTCTGCGCTCTTTCTTTCTCTGCGCACTTTCTTTCTCTCTCTCTGCGCTCTCTCTCTGTCTGCGCTCTCTTTCTCTCTGCGCTCTTTCTCTTTCTCTCTGCGCTCTTTCTCTCTCTCTCTGCGCTCTTTCTTCCTCTCTCTCTGCGCTCTCTCTCTCTCTCTCTCTGCGCTCTTTCTTTCTCTGTCTCTCTGCGCTCTTTCTTTCTTTCTCTCTGCGCTCTTTCTTTCTCTGCGCTCTCTCTCTCTCTGCGCTCTCTCTCTCTCTGCGCTCTTTCTTTCTCTCTCTGCGCTCATTCTTTCTCTCTCTGCGCTCATTCTTTCTCTCTCTCTGCGCTCATTCTTTCTTTGCGCTCTTTCTTTCTCTCTGCGCACTTTCTTTCTCTCTCTCTGCACTCTTTCTCTCTGCGCTCTTTCTTTCTCTCTGCGCTCTTTCTTTCTCTCTCTCTGCGCTGTCTCTCTCTCTGCGCTCTCTCTCTCTGCGCTTTCTCTCTCTCTGCGCTCTCTCTCTTTGCGCTCTTTCTCTCTCTCTGCGCTCTTTCTCTCTCTCTGTGCTCTCTTTCTTTCTCTCTCTGCGCTCTTTCTTTCTTTTTCTCTCTGCGCTCTTTCTTTCTCTCTCTGCGCTCTTTCTTTCTCTCTCTCTGCGCTCTTTCTTTCTCTCTGCGCTCTTTCTTACTCTCTGCGCTCTTTCTCTCTCTCTCTCTGCGCTCTTTCTCTCTCTCTCTCTGCGCTCTTTCTTTCTCTCTCTCTGCGCTCTTTCTCTCTCTCTGCGCTCTTTCTTTCTCTTTCTCTCTCTCTGCGCTCTTTCTCTCTCTCTCTGCGCTCTTTCTTCCTCTCTCTCTGCGCGCTCTCTCTCTCTCTCTCTCTCTCTCTGCGCTCTCTTTCTTTCTCTCTCTGCGCTCTTTCTTTCTCTCTCTCTCTGCGCTCTTTCTTTCTCTCTCTCTCTGCGCTCTTTCTTTCTCTCTCTGCGCTCTTTCTTTCTCTCTCTCTGCGCTCTCTCTCTCTCTCTCTCTCTCTCTCTCTGCGCTCTTTCTTTCTCTTTCTCTCTCTGCGCTCTTTCTTTCTCTTTCTCTTTCTCTGCGCTCTCTCTCTCTGTGCTCTTTCTTTCTCTCTGCGCTCTTTCTTTCTCTCTTTGCGCTCTTTTTTTCTCTCTTTGCGCTCTTTCTTTCTCTCTCTGCGCTCTTTCTTTCTGTCTCTCTGCGCTCTTTCTTTCTCTGCGCTCTTTCTTTCTCTCTCTGCGCTCTCTCTCTCTGCGCTCTTTCTTTCTCTCTCTCTCTGCGCTCTTTCTTTCTCTCTCTCTCTGCGCTCTTTCTTTCTCTCTCTGCGCTCTTTCTTTCTCTCTCTCTGCGCGCTCTCTCTCTCTCTCTGCGCTCTTTCTTTCTCTTTCTCTCTCTGCGCTCTTTCTTTCTCTTTCTCTCTCTGCGCTCTTTCTTTCTCTTTCTCTCTCTGCGCTCTCTCTCTCTGTGCTCTTTCTTTCTCTCTGCGCTCTTTCTTTCTCTCTTTGCGCTCTTTCTTTCTCTCTTTGCGCTCTTTTTTCCTCTCTTTGCGCTCTTTCTTTCTCTCTCTCTGCGCTCTTTCTTTCTCTGCGCTCTTTCTTTCTCTCTCTGCGCTCTTTATTTCTCTCTCTGCGCTCTCTCTCTCTGCGCTCTTTCTTTCTCTCTCTCTGCGCTCTTTCTTTCTCTCTCTGCGCTCTTTTTCTCTCTCTGCGCTCTTTCTCTCTCTCTGCGCTCTTTCTCTCTCTCTGCGCTCTTTCTCTCTCTCTGCGCTCTTTCTCTCTCTCTGCGCTCTTTCTCTCTCTCTGTGCTCTTTCTCTCTCTCTGTGCTCTTTCTCTTTCTCTGTGCTCTTTCTCTCTCTCTCTGTGCTCTTTCTCTCTCTGCGCTCTTTCTCTCTCTGCGCTCTCTCTCTCTCTGCGCTCTTTCTTTCTCTCTCTGCGCTCTCTTTCATTGTCTGCGCTCTTTCTTCCTCTCTCTGCGCTCTTTTTTTCTCTACGCTCTTTCTCTCTCTCTGCGCTCTCTCTCTTCTGCGCTCTCTCTCTCTGCGCTCTCTCTCTCTGCGCTCTCTCTCTCTCTGCGCTCTCTCTTTCTCTCTGCGCTCTTTCTCTCTCTGCGCTCTTTCTCTCTCTCTCTCTGCGCTCTTTCTCTCTCTCTCTCTGCGCTCTTTCTTCCTCTATCTCTCTGCACTCTTTCTCTCTTACTCTCTGCGCTCTTTCTTTCTCTCTCTGCGCTCTTTCTCTCTCTCTGCGCTCTTTCTCTCTCTCTGCGCTCTTTCTCTCTCTCTGCGCTCTTTCTCTCTCTCTGTGCTCTTTCTTTCTCTCTCTCTGCGCTCTTTCTTTCTCTCTGCGCTCTTTCTTTCTCTCTGCGCACTTTCTTTCTCTCTCTCTCTCTGTCTGCGCTCTTTCTCTCTCTGCGCTCTTTCTCTCTCTCTCTGCGCTCTCTTTCTCTCTCTCTCTGCACTCTTTCTTTCTCTCTCTCTCTGCGCTCTTTCTTTCTCTCTCTGCGCTCTTTCTTTCTCTCTCTGCGCTCTTTCTTTCTCTCTCTGCGCTCTTTCTTTCTCTCTCTGCGCTCTTTCTCTCTCTCTCTGCGCTCTCTCTCTCTCTCTGCGCTCTTTCTTTCTTTTTCTCTCTCTGCGCTCTTTCTTTCTCTTTCTCTCTCTGCGCTCTCTCTCTTTGCGCTCTTTTTTTCTCTCTTTGCGCTCTTTCTTTCTCTCTCTGCGCTCTTTCTTTCTCTCTCTCTGCGCTCTTTCTTTCTCTGCGCTCTTTCTTTCTCTCTCTCTGCGCTCTTTCTTTCTCTGCGCTCTTTCTTTCTCTCTCTGCGCTCTTTATTTCTCTCTCTGCGCTCTCTCTCTCTGCGCTCTTTCTTTCTCTCTCTCTCTGCGCTCTTTCTTTCTCTCTCTCTCTGCACTCTTTCTTTCTCTCTCTGCGCTCTTTCTTTCTCTCTCTCTGCGCTCTTTCTCTCTCTCTCTCTGCGCTCTCTCTCTCTCTCTGCGCTCTCTCTCTCTCTCTGCGCTCTTTCTTTCTCTTTCTCTCTCTGCGCTCTCTCTCTCTGTGCTCTTTCTTTCTCTCTGCGCTCTTTCTTTCTCTCTTTGCGCTCTTTTTTTCTCTCTTTGCGCTCTTTCTTTCTCTCTCTGCGCTCTTTCTTTCTTTCTCTCTCTCTGCGCTCTTTCTTTCTCTGCGCTCTTTCTTTCTCTCTCTGCGCTCTTTATTTCTCTCTCTGCACTCTCTCTCTCTGCGCTCTTTCTTTCTCTCTCTGCGCTCTTTCTTTCTCTCTCTGCGCTCTTTCTTTCTCTCTCTGCGCTCTTTATTTCTCTCTCTGCGCTCTTTATTTCTCTCTCTGCGCTCTTTCTTTCTCTCTCTCTGTGCTCTTTCTCTCTCTCTGTGCTCTTTCTCTCTCTCTGCTCTTTCTCTCTCTGCGCTCTTTCTCTCTCTCTGTGCTCTTTCTCTCTCTCTGTGCTCTTTCTCTCTCTCTGCGCTCTTTCTCTCTCTCTGTGCTCTTTCTATCTCTCTGTGCTCTTTCTTTCTTTCTTTCTCTCTCTGCGCTCTTTCTTTCTTTCTCTCTCTGCGCTCTTTCTTTCTCTCTCTGCGCTCTTTCTTCCTCTATCTCTCTGCACTCTTTCTCTCTCACTCTCTGCGCTCTTTCTTTCTCTCTCTGCGCTCTTTCTCTCTCTCTGCGCTCTTTCTCTCTCTCTGCGCTCTTTCTCTCTCTCTGCGCTCTTTCTCTCTCTCTGCGCTCTTTCTCTCTCTCTGCGCTCTTTCTCTCTCTCTGTGCTCTTTCTATCTCTCTGTGCTCTTTCTTTCTTTCTTTCTCTCTCTGCGCTCTTTCTTTCTTTCTCTCTCTGCGCTCTTTCTTTCTCTCTCTGCGCTCTTTCTTTCTCTCTCTCTGCGCTCTTTCCTTCTCTCTGCGCTCTTTCTTTCTCTCTCTCTCTCTGTCTGCGCTCTCTTTCTCTCTGCGCTCTTTCTCTCTCTCTCTCTGCGCTCTTTCTCTCTCTCTCTCTGCACTCTTTCTTCCTCTCTCTCTGCGCGCTCTCTCTCTCTCTCTGCGCTCTCTTTCTTTCTCTCTCTGCGCTCTTTCTTTCTCTCTCTCTCTGCGCTCTTTCTTTCTCTCTCTCTCTGCGCTCTTTCTTTCTCTCTCTGCGCTCTTTCTTTCTCTCTCTCTGCACTCTTTCTCTCTCTCTCTGCGATCTCTCTCTCTCTCTCTGCGCTCTTTCTTTCTCTTTCTCTCTCTGCGCTCTTTCTTTCTCTTTCTCTCTCTGCGCTCTCTCTCTCTGTGCTCTTTCTTTCTCTCTGCGCTCTTTCTTTCTCTCTTTGCGCTCTTTTTTTCTCTCTTTGCGCTCTTTCTTTCTCTCTCTGCGCTCTTTCTTTCTCTCTCTCTGCGCTCTTTCTTTCTCTGCGCTCTTTCTTTCTCTCTCTGCGCTCTTTATTTCTCTCTCTGCACTCTCTCTCTCTGCGCTCTTTCTTTCTCTCTCTCTCTGCGCTCTTTCTTTCTCTCTCTCTCTGCGCTCTTTCTTTCTCTGCGCTCTTTCTTTCTCTCTCTGCGCTCTTTATTTCTCTCTCTGCGCTCTCTCTCTGCGCTCTTTCTTTCTCTCTCTCTGCGCTCTTTCTTTCTCTCTCTGCGCTCTTTCTTTCTCTCTCTGCGCTCTTTCTTTCTCTCTCTGCGCTCTTTCTCTCTCTCTGTGCTCTTTCTCTCTCTGTGCTCTTTCTCTCTCTGCGCTCTTTCTCTCTCTCTGCGCTCTTTCTTTCTCTCTCTGCGCTCTTTCTTTCTCTCTCTCTGCACTCTTTCTCTCTCTCTCTGCGATCTCTCTCTCTCTCTCTGCGCTCTTTCTTTCTCTTTCTCTCTCTGCGCTCTTTCTTTCTCTTTCTCTCTCTGCGCTCTCTCTCTCTGTGCTCTTTCTTTCTCTCTGCGCTCTTTCTTTCTCTCTTTGCGCTCTTTTTTTCTCTCTTTGCGCTCTTTCTTTCTCTCTCTGCGCTCTTTCTTTCTCTCTCTCTGCGCTCTTTCTTTCTCTGCGCTCTTTCTTTCTCTCTCTGCGCTCTTTATTTCTCTCTCTGCACTCTCTCTCTCTGCGCTCTTTCTTTCTCTCTCTCTCTGCGCTCTTTCTTTCTTTCTCTCTCTCTGCGCTCTTTCTTTCTCTGCGCTCTTTCTTTCTCTCTCTGCGCTCTTTATTTCTCTCTCTGCACTCTCTCTCTCTGCGCTCTTTCTTTCTCTCTCTGCGCTCTTTCTTTCTCTCTCTGCGCTCTTTCTTTCTCTCTCTGCGCTCTTTATTTCTCTCTCTGCGCTCTTTATTTCTCTCTCTGCGCTCTTTCTTTCTCTCTCTCTGTGCTCTTTCTCTCTCTCTGTGCTCTTTCTCTCTCTCTGCTCTTTCTCTCTCTGCGCTCTTTCTCTCTCTCTGTGCTCTTTCTCTCTCTCTGTGCTCTTTCTCTCTCTCTGCGCTCTTTCTCTCTCTCTGTGCTCTTTCTATCTCTCTGTGCTCTTTCTTTCTTTCTTTCTCTCTCTGCGCTCTTTCTTTCTTTCTCTCTCTGCGCTCTTTCTTTCTCTCTCTGCGCTCTTTCTTCCTCTATCTCTCTGCACTCTTTCTCTCTCACTCTCTGCGCTCTTTCTTTCTCTCTCTGCGCTCTTTCTCTCTCTCTGCGCTCTTTCTCTCTCTCTGCGCTCTTTCTCTCTCTCTGCGCTCTTTCTCTCTCTCTGCGCTCTTTCTCTCTCTCTGCGCTCTTTCTCTCTCTCTGTGCTCTTTCTATCTCTCTGTGCTCTTTCTTTCTTTCTTTCTCTCTCTGCGCTCTTTCTTTCTTTCTCTCTCTGCGCTCTTTCTTTCTCTCTCTGCGCTCTTTCTTTCTCTCTCTCTGCGCTCTTTCCTTCTCTCTGCGCTCTTTCTTTCTCTCTCTCTCTCTGTCTGCGCTCTCTTTCTCTCTGCGCTCTTTCTCTCTCTCTCTCTGCGCTCTTTCTCTCTCTCTCTCTGCACTCTTTCTTCCTCTCTCTCTGCGCGCTCTCTCTCTCTCTCTGCGCTCTCTTTCTTTCTCTCTCTGCGCTCTTTCTTTCTCTCTCTCTCTGCGCTCTTTCTTTCTCTCTCTCTCTGCGCTCTTTCTTTCTCTCTCTGCGCTCTTTCTTTCTCTCTCTCTGCACTCTTTCTCTCTCTCTCTGCGATCTCTCTCTCTCTCTCTGCGCTCTTTCTTTCTCTTTCTCTCTCTGCGCTCTTTCTTTCTCTTTCTCTCTCTGCGCTCTCTCTCTCTGTGCTCTTTCTTTCTCTCTGCGCTCTTTCTTTCTCTCTTTGCGCTCTTTTTTTCTCTCTTTGCGCTCTTTCTTTCTCTCTCTGCGCTCTTTCTTTCTCTCTCTCTGCGCTCTTTCTTTCTCTGCGCTCTTTCTTTCTCTCTCTGCGCTCTTTATTTCTCTCTCTGCACTCTCTCTCTCTGCGCTCTTTCTTTCTCTCTCTCTCTGCGCTCTTTCTTTCTCTCTCTCTCTGCGCTCTTTCTTTCTCTGCGCTCTTTCTTTCTCTCTCTGCGCTCTTTATTTCTCTCTCTGCGCTCTCTCTCTGCGCTCTTTCTTTCTCTCTCTCTGCGCTCTTTCTTTCTCTCTCTGCGCTCTTTCTTTCTCTCTCTGCGCTCTTTCTTTCTCTCTCTGCGCTCTTTCTCTCTCTCTGTGCTCTTTCTCTCTCTGTGCTCTTTCTCTCTCTGCGCTCTTTCTCTCTCTCTGCGCTCTTTCTTTCTCTCTCTGCGCTCTTTCTTTCTCTCTCTCTGCACTCTTTCTCTCTCTCTCTGCGATCTCTCTCTCTCTCTCTGCGCTCTTTCTTTCTCTTTCTCTCTCTGCGCTCTTTCTTTCTCTTTCTCTCTCTGCGCTCTCTCTCTCTGTGCTCTTTCTTTCTCTCTGCGCTCTTTCTTTCTCTCTTTGCGCTCTTTTTTTCTCTCTTTGCGCTCTTTCTTTCTCTCTCTGCGCTCTTTCTTTCTCTCTCTCTGCGCTCTTTCTTTCTCTGCGCTCTTTCTTTCTCTCTCTGCGCTCTTTATTTCTCTCTCTGCACTCTCTCTCTCTGCGCTCTTTCTTTCTCTCTCTCTCTGCGCTCTTTCTTTCTCTCTCTCTCTGCGCTCTTTCTTTCTCTCTCTGCGCTCTTTCTTTCTCTCTCTCTGCGCTCTTTCTCTCTCTCTTTCTGCGCTCTCTCTCTCTCTCTCTGCGCTCTTTCTTTCTCTTTCTCTCTCTGCGCTCTTTCTTTCTCTTTCTCTCTCTGTGCTCTTTCTTTCTCTCTGCGCTCTTTCTTTCTCTCTTTGCGCTCTTTCTTTCTCTCTCTGCGCTCTTTCTTTCTCTCTCTCTGCGCTCTTTCTTTCTCTCTGCGCTCTTTCTTTCTCTCTCTGCGCTCTTTATTTCTCTCTCTGCGCTCTCTCTCTCTGCGCTCTTTCTTTCTCTCTCTGCGCTCTTTCTTTCTCTCTCTGCGCTCTTTCTTTCTCTCCCTCTGCGCTCTTTCTTTCTCTCTCTGCGCTCTTTCTCTCTCTCTGCGCTCTTTCTCTCTCTCTCTGCGCTCTTTCTCTCTCTCTGTGCTCTTTCTCTCTCTCTGTGCTCTTTCTCTCTCTCTGCGCTCTCTCTCTCTGCGCTCTTTCTCTCTCTGCGCTCTTTCTCTCTCTCTGCGCTCTTTCTCTCTCTCTGCACTCTCTCTCTTTCTTCTGCGCTCTCTCTCTCTCTGCGCTCTCTCTCTCTCTGCGCTCTTTCTTCCTCTATCTCTCTGCACTCTTTCTCTCTCACTCTCTGCGCTCTTTCTTTCTCTCTCTGCGCTCTTTCTTTCTCTCTCTGCGCTCTTTCTCTCTCTCTGCGCTCTTTCTCTCTCTCTGCGCTCTTTCTCTCTCTCTGCGCTCTTTCTCTCTCTCTGCGCTCTTTCTCTCTCTCTGCGCTCTTTCTCTCTCTCTGTGCTCTTTCTATCTCTCTGTGCTCTTTCTTTCTTTCTTTCTCTCTCTGCGCTCTTTCTTTCTTTCTCTCTCTGCGCTCTTTCTTTCTCTCTCTGCGCTCTTTCTTTCTCTCTCTCTGCGCTCTTTCCTTCTCTCTGCGCTCTTTCTTTCTCTCTCTCTCTCTGTCTGCGCTCTCTTTCTCTCTGCGCTCTTTCTCTCTCTCTCTCTGCGCTCTTTCTCTCTCTCTCTCTGCACTCTTTCTTCCTCTCTCTCTGCGCGCTCTCTCTCTCTCTCTCTCTGCGCTCTCTTTCTTTCTCTCTCTGCGCTCTTTCTTTCTCTCTCTCTCTGCGCTCTTTCTTTCTCTCTCTCTCTGCGCTCTTTCTTTCTCTCTCTGCGCTCTTTCTTTCTCTCTCTCTGCACTCTTTCTCTCTCTCTCTGCGATCTCTCTCTCTCTCTCTGCGCTCTTTCTTTCTCTTTCTCTCTCTGCGCTCTTTCTTTCTCTTTCTCTCTCTGCGCTCTCTCTCTCTGTGCTCTTTCTTTCTCTCTGCGCTCTTTCTTTCTCTCTTTGCGCTCTTTTTTTCTCTCTTTGCGCTCTTTCTTTCTCTCTCTGCGCTCTTTCTTTCTCTCTCTCTGCGCTCTTTCTTTCTCTGCGCTCTTTCTTTCTCTCTCTGCGCTCTTTATTTCTCTCTCTGCACTCTCTCTCTCTGCGCTCTTTCTTTCTCTCTCTCTCTGCGCTCTTTCTTTCTCTCTCTCTCTGCGCTCTTTCTTTCTCTCTCTGCGCTCTTTCTTTCTCTCTCTCTGCGCTCTTTCTCTCTCTCTTTCTGCGCTCTCTCTCTCTCTCTGCGCTCTTTCTTTCTCTTTCTCTCTCTGCGCTCTTTCTTTCTCTTTCTCTCTCTGTGCTCTTTCTTTCTCTCTGCGCTCTTTCTTTCTCTCTTTGCGCTCTTTCTTTCTCTCTCTGCGCTCTTTCTTTCTCTCTCTCTGCGCTCTTTCTTTCTCTCTGCGCTCTTTCTTTCTCTCTCTGCGCTCTTTATTTCTCTCTCTGCGCTCTCTCTCTCTGCGCTCTTTCTTTCTCTCTCTGCGCTCTTTCTTTCTCTCTCTGCGCTCTTTCTTTCTCTCCCTGCGCTCTTTCTTTCTCTCTCTGCGCTCTTTCTCTCTCTCTCTGCGCTCTTTCTCTCTCTCTCTGCGCTCTTTCTCTCTCTCTCTGCGCTCTTTCTCTCTCTCTCTGCGCTCTTTCTCTCTCTCTCTGCGCTCTTTCTCTCTCTCTGCGCTCTCTCTCTCTCTGCGCTCTTTCTTTCTCTCTCTCTGCGCTCTTTCTTTCTCTCTCTGCGCTCTTTCTTTCTCTCTCTGCGCTCTTTCTCTCTCTCTCTCTCTGCGCTCTTTCTTTCTCTGCGCTCTTTCTTTCTCTCTCTGCGCTCTTTATTTCTCTCTCTGCGCTCTCTCTCTCTCTCTGCGCTCTTTCTTTCTCTCTCTCTGCGCTCTTTCTCTCTCTGCGCTCTTTCTCTCTCTGCGCTCTTTCTCTCTCTGCGCTCTTTCTTTCTCTCTCTGCGCTCTCTTTCATTGTCTGCTCTCTTTCTTCCTCTCTCTCTGCGCTCTTTTTTTCTCTACGCTCTTTCTCTCTCTCTGCGCTCTTTCTCTCTCTGCGCTCTCTCTCTTTCTTCTGCGCTCTATCTCTCTGCGCTCTCTCTCTGTCTGCGCTCTCTCTCTCTCTCTGCGCTCTCTCTTTCTCTCTGCGCTCTTTCTCTCTCTCTCTGCGCTCTCTCTTTCTCTCTGCGCTCTTTCTCTCTCTCTCTGCGCTCTTTCTCTCTCTCTCTCTGCGCTCTTTCTCTCTCTGCGCTCTTTCTCTCTCTGCGCTCTTTCTTTCTCTTTCTCTCTCTGCGCTCTTTCTCTCTCTGTGCGCTCTTTCTCTCTCTATCTGCGCTCTTTCTCTCTCTCTCTCTGCGCTCTTTCTTTCTCTTTCTCTCTTTGCGCTCTCTCTCTCTCTGCGCTCTTTCTTTCTCTCTGCGCTCTTTCTCTCTCTGCGCACTTTCTTTCTCTCTGCGCTCTTTCTCTCTCGGCGCTCTTTCTCTCTCTCTCTCTCTGCGCTCTTTCTTTCTCTTTCTCTCTCTGCGCTCTCTCTCTCTCTGCGCTCTCTTTCTCTCTGCGCTCTCTTTCTCTCTGCGCTCTTTCTTTCTTTCTCTCTGCGCTCTCTTTCTCTCTGCGCTCTTTCTTTCTTTCTTTCTTTCTCTCTGCGCTCTTTTTTTCTCTCTTTGCGCTCTTTTTTGTCTCTTTGCGCTCTTTCTTTCTCTCTCTGTGCTCTTTCTTTCTCTCTCTGCACTCTTTCTTTCTCTGCGCTCTTTATTTCTATCTCTGCGCTCTTTATTTCTCTCTCTGCGCTCTTTATTTCTCTCTCTGCGCTCTTTATTTCTCTCCTCTTTATTTCTCTCTCTGCGCTCTTTATTTCTCTCTCTGCGCTCTTTATTTCTCTCTCTGCGCTTATTATTTCTCTCTGCGCTCTTTATTTCTCTCTCTGCGCTCTTTCTCTCTCTCTCTGCGCTCTCTCTCTGCGCTCTTTCTTTCTCTCTCTCTGCGCTCTTTCTTTCTCTCTCTCTGCGCTCTTTCTCTCTCTCTGCGCTCTTTCTCTCTCTCTGCGCTCTTTCTCTCTCTCTGCGCTCTTTCTCTCTCTCTGCGCTCTTTCTTTCTCTTTCTCTCTCTCTGCGCTCTCTCTCTCTCTCTCTGCGCTCTTTCTTTCTTTCTCTCTCTGCGCTCTTTCTTTCTCTCTCTGTGCTCTTTCTTTCTCTCTCTCTGCGCTCTTTCTTTCTCTGCGCACTTTCTTTCTCTCTCTCTGCGCTCTCTCTCTGTCTGCGCTCTCTTTCTCTCTGCGCTCTTTCTCTTTCTCTCTGCGCTCTTTCTCTCTCTCTCTGCGCTCTTTCTTCCTCTCTCTCTGCGCTCTCTCTCTCTCTCTCTCTGCGCTCTTTCTTTCTCTGTCTCTCTGCGCTCTTTCTTTCTTTCTCTCTGCGCTCTTTCTTTCTCTGCGCTCTCTCTCTCTCTGCGCTCTCTCTCTCTCTGCGCTCTTTCTTTCTCTCTCTGCGCTCATTCTTTCTCTCTCTGCGCTCATTCTTTCTCTCTCTCTGCGCTCATTCTTTCTTTGCGCTCTTTCTTTCTCTCTGCGCACTTTCTTTCTCTCTCTCTGCACTCTTTCTCTCTGCGCTCTTTCTTTCTCTCTGCGCTCTTTCTTTCTCTCTCTCTGCGCTGTCTCTCTCTCTGCGCTCTCTCTCTCTGCGCTTTCTCTCTCTCTGCGCTCTCTCTCTTTGCGCTCTTTCTCTCTCTCTGCGCTCTTTCTCTCTCTCTGTGCTCTCTTTCTTTCTCTCTCTGCGCTCTTTCTTTCTTTTTCTCTCTGCGCTCTTTCTTTCTCTCTCTGCGCTCTTTCTTTCTCTCTCTCTCTGCGCTCTTTCTTTCTCTCTCTCTCTGCGCTCTTTCTTTCTCTCTCTGCGCTCTTTCTTTCTCTCTCTCTGCGCTCTCTCTCTCTCTCTCTCTCTCTCTCTCTGCGCTCTTTCTTTCTCTTTCTCTCTCTGCGCTCTTTCTTTCTCTTTCTCTTTCTCTGCGCTCTCTCTCTCTGTGCTCTTTCTTTCTCTCTGCGCTCTTTCTTTCTCTCTTTGCGCTCTTTTTTTCTCTCTTTGCGCTCTTTCTTTCTCTCTCTGCGCTCTTTCTTTCTGTCTCTCTGCGCTCTTTCTTTCTCTGCGCTCTTTCTTTCTCTCTCTGCGCTCTCTCTCTCTGCGCTCTTTCTTTCTCTCTCTCTCTGCGCTCTTTCTTTCTCTCTCTCTCTGCGCTCTTTCTTTCTCTCTCTGCGCTCTTTCTTTCTCTCTCTCTGCGCGCTCTCTCTCTCTCTCTGCGCTCTTTCTTTCTCTTTCTCTCTCTGCGCTCTTTCTTTCTCTTTCTCTCTCTGCGCTCTTTCTTTCTCTTTCTCTCTCTGCGCTCTCTCTCTCTGTGCTCTTTCTTTCTCTCTGCGCTCTTTCTTTCTCTCTTTGCGCTCTTTCTTTCTCTCTTTGCGCTCTTTTTTCCTCTCTTTGCGCTCTTTCTTTCTCTCTCTCTGCGCTCTTTCTTTCTCTGCGCTCTTTCTTTCTCTCTCTGCGCTCTTTATTTCTCTCTCTGCGCTCTCTCTCTCTGCGCTCTTTCTTTCTCTCTCTCTGCGCTCTTTCTTTCTCTCTCTGCGCTCTTTTTCTCTCTCTGCGCTCTTTCTCTCTCTCTGCGCTCTTTCTCTCTCTCTGCGCTCTTTCTCTCTCTCTGCGCTCTTTCTCTCTCTCTGCGCTCTTTCTCTCTCTCTGTGCTCTTTCTCTCTCTCTGTGCTCTTTCTCTTTCTCTGTGCTCTTTCTCTCTCTCTCTGTGCTCTTTCTCTCTCTGCGCTCTTTCTCTCTCTGCGCTCTCTCTCTCTCTGCGCTCTTTCTTTCTCTCTCTGCGCTCTCTTTCATTGTCTGCGCTCTTTCTTCCTCTCTCTGCGCTCTTTTTTTCTCTACGCTCTTTCTCTCTCTCTGCGCTCTCTCTCTTCTGCGCTCTCTCTCTCTGCGCTCTCTCTCTCTCTGCGCTCTCTCTTTCTCTCTGCGCTCTTTCTCTCTCTGCGCTCTTTCTCTCTCTCTCTCTGCGCTCTTTCTCTCTCTCTCTCTGCGCTCTTTCTTCCTCTATCTCTCTGCACTCTTTCTCTCTTACTCTCTGCGCTCTTTCTTTCTCTCTCTGCGCTCTTTCTCTCTCTCTGCGCTCTTTCTCTCTCTCTGCGCTCTTTCTCTCTCTCTGCGCTCTTTCTCTCTCTCTGCGCTCTTTCTCTCTCTCTGTGCTCTTTCTTTCTCTCTCTCTGCGCTCTTTCTTTCTCTCTGCGCTCTTTCTTTCTCTCTGCGCACTTTCTTTCTCTCTCTCTCTCTGTCTGCGCTCTTTCTCTCTCTGCGCTCTTTCTCTCTCTCTCTGCGCTCTCTTTCTCTCTCTCTCTGCACTCTTTCTTTCTCTCTCTCTCTGCGCTCTTTCTTTCTCTCTCTGCGCTCTTTCTTTCTCTCTCTGCGCTCTTTCTTTCTCTCTCTGCGCTCTTTCTCTCTCTCTCTGCGCTCTCTCTCTCTCTCTGCGCTCTTTCTTTCTTTTTCTCTCTCTGCGCTCTTTCTTTCTCTTTCTCTCTCTGCGCTCTCTCTCTTTGCGCTCTTTTTTTCTCTCTTTGCGCTCTTTCTTTCTCTCTCTGCGCTCTTTCTTTCTCTCTCTCTGCGCTCTTTCTTTCTCTGCGCTCTTTCTTTCTCTCTCTCTGCGCTCTTTCTTTCTCTGCGCTCTTTCTTTCTCTCTCTGCGCTCTTTATTTCTCTCTCTGCGCTCTCTCTCTCTGCGCTCTTTCTTTCTCTCTCTCTCTGCGCTCTTTCTTTCTCTCTCTCTCTGCACTCTTTCTTTCTCTCTCTGCGCTCTTTCTTTCTCTCTCTCTGCGCTCTTTCTCTCTCTCTCTCTGCGCTCTCTCTCTCTCTCTGCGCTCTCTCTCTCTCTCTGCGCTCTTTCTTTCTCTTTCTCTCTCTGCGCTCTCTCTCTCTGTGCTCTTTCTTTCTCTCTGCGCTCTTTCTTTCTCTCTTTGCGCTCTTTTTTTCTCTCTTTGCGCTCTTTCTTTCTCTCTCTGCGCTCTTTCTTTCTTTCTCTCTCTCTGCGCTCTTTCTTTCTCTGCGCTCTTTCTTTCTCTCTCTGCGCTCTTTATTTCTCTCTCTGCACTCTCTCTCTCTGCGCTCTTTCTTTCTCTCTCTGCGCTCTTTCTTTCTCTCTCTGCGCTCTTTATTTCTCTCTCTGCGCTCTTTATTTCTCTCTCTGCGCTCTTTATTTCTCTCTCTGCGCTCTTTCTTTCTCTCTCTCTGCGCTCTTTCTTTCTCTCTCTCTGCGCTCTTTCTTTCTCTCTCTCTGCGCTCTTTCTTTCTCTCTCTCTGCGCTCTTTCTCTCTCTCTGCGCTCTTTCTCTCTCTCTGCGCTCTTTCTCTCTCTCTGCGCTCTTTCTCTCTCTCTGCGCTCTTTCTCTCTCTCTGCGCTCTTTCTCTCTCTCTGCGCTCTTTCTCTCTCTCTGTGCTCTTTCTCTCTCTCTGCGCTCTCTCTCTCTGCGCTCTTTCTCTCTCTGCGCTCTTTCTCTCTCTCTGCGCTCTTTCTCTCTCTCTGCACTCTCTCTCTTTCTTCTGCGCTCTCTCTCTCTCTGCGCTCTCTCTCTCTCTGCGCTCTTTCTTCCTCTATCTCTCTGCACTCTTTCTCTCTCACTCTCTGCGCTCTTTCTTTCTCTCTCTGCGCTCTTTCTCTCTCTCTGCGCTCTTTCTCTCTCTCTGCGCTCTTTCTCTCTCTCTGCGCTCTTTCTCTCTCTCTGCGCTCTTTCTCTCTCTCTGCGCTCTTTCTCTCTCTCTGCGCTCTTTCTCTCTCTCTGTGCTCTTTCTTTCTTTCTTTCTCTCTCTGCGCTCTTTCTTTCTTTCTCTCTCTGCGCTCTTTCTTTCTCTCTCTGCGCTCTTTCTTTCTCTCTCTCTGCGCTCTTTCCTTCTCTCTGCGCTCTTTCTTTCTCTCTCTCTCTCTGTCTGCGCTCTCTTTCTCTCTGCGCTCTTTCTCTCTCTCTCTCTGCGCTCTTTCTCTCTCTCTCTCTGCACTCTTTCTTCCTCTCTCTCTGCGCGCTCTCTCTCTCTCTCTGCGCTCTCTTTCTTTCTCTCTCTGCGCTCTTTCTTTCTCTCTCTCTCTGCGCTCTTTCTTTCTCTCTCTCTCTGCGCTCTTTCTTTCTCTCTCTGCGCTCTTTCTTTCTCTCTCTCTGCACTCTTTCTCTCTCTCTCTGCGATCTCTCTCTCTCTCTCTGCGCTCTTTCTTTCTCTTTCTCTCTCTGCGCTCTTTCTTTCTCTTTCTCTCTCTGCGCTCTCTCTCTCTGTGCTCTTTCTTTCTCTCTGCGCTCTTTCTTTCTCTCTTTGCGCTCTTTTTTTCTCTCTTTGCGCTCTTTCTTTCTCTCTCTGCGCTCTTTCTTTCTCTCTCTCTGCGCTCTTTCTTTCTCTGCGCTCTTTCTTTCTCTCTCTGCGCTCTTTATTTCTCTCTCTGCACTCTCTCTCTCTGCGCTCTTTCTTTCTCTCTCTCTCTGCGCTCTTTCTTTCTCTCTCTCTCTGCGCTCTTTCTTTCTCTCTCTGCGCTCTTTCTTTCTCTCTCTCTGCGCTCTTTCTCTCTCTCTTTCTGCGCTCTCTCTCTCTCTCTCTCTGCGCTCTTTCTTTCTCTTTCTCTCTCTGCGCTCTTTCTTTCTCTTTCTCTCTCTGTGCTCTTTCTTTCTCTCTGCGCTCTTTCTTTCTCTCTTTGCGCTCTTTCTTTCTCTCTCTGCGCTCTTTCTTTCTCTCTCTCTGCGCTCTTTCTTTCTCTCTGCGCTCTTTCTTTCTCTCTCTGCGCTCTTTATTTCTCTCTCTGCGCTCTCTCTCTCTGCGCTCTTTCTTTCTCTCTCTGCGCTCTTTCTTTCTCTCTCTGCGCTCTTTCTTTCTCTCCCTCTGCGCTCTTTCTTTCTCTCTCTGCGCTCTTTCTCTCTCTCTGCGCTCTTTCTCTCTCTCTCTGCGCTCTTTCTCTCTCTCTGTGCTCTTTCTCTCTCTCTGTGCTCTTTCTCTCTCTCTGCGCTCTCTCTCTCTGCGCTCTTTCTCTCTCTGCGCTCTTTCTCTCTCTCTGCGCTCTTTCTCTCTCTCTGCACTCTCTCTCTTTCTTCTGCGCTCTCTCTCTCTCTGCGCTCTCTCTCTCTCTGCGCTCTTTCTTCCTCTATCTCTCTGCACTCTTTCTCTCTCACTCTCTGCGCTCTTTCTTTCTCTCTCTGCGCTCTTTCTCTCTCTCTGCGCTCTTTCTCTCTCTCTGCGCTCTTTCTCTCTCTCTGCGCTCTTTCTCTCTCTCTGCGCTCTTTCTCTCTCTCTGCGCTCTTTCTCTCTCTCTGTGCTCTTTCTATCTCTCTGTGCTCTTTCTTTCTTTCTTTCTCTCTCTGCGCTCTTTCTTTCTTTCTCTCTCTGCGCTCTTTCTTTCTCTCTCTGCGCTCTTTCTTTCTCTCTCTCTGCGCTCTTTCCTTCTCTCTGCGCTCTTTCTTTCTCTCTCTCTCTCTGTCTGCGCTCTCTTTCTCTCTGCGCTCTTTCTCTCTCTCTCTCTGCGCTCTTTCTCTCTCTCTCTCTGCACTCTTTCTTCCTCTCTCTCTGCGCGCTCTCTCTCTCTCTCTGCGCTCTCTTTCTTTCTCTCTCTGCGCTCTTTCTTTCTCTCTCTCTCTGCGCTCTTTCTTTCTCTCTCTCTCTGCGCTCTTTCTTTCTCTCTCTGCGCTCTTTCTTTCTCTCTCTCTGCACTCTTTCTCTCTCTCTCTGCGATCTCTCTCTCTCTCTCTGCGCTCTTTCTTTCTCTTTCTCTCTCTGCGCTCTTTCTTTCTCTTTCTCTCTCTGCGCTCTCTCTCTCTGTGCTCTTTCTTTCTCTCTGCGCTCTTTCTTTCTCTCTTTGCGCTCTTTTTTTCTCTCTTTGCGCTCTTTCTTTCTCTCTCTGCGCTCTTTCTTTCTCTCTCTCTGCGCTCTTTCTTTCTCTGCGCTCTTTCTTTCTCTCTCTGCGCTCTTTATTTCTCTCTCTGCACTCTCTCTCTCTGCGCTCTTTCTTTCTCTCTCTCTCTGCGCTCTTTCTTTCTCTCTCTCTCTGCGCTCTTTCTTTCTCTCTCTGCGCTCTTTCTTTCTCTCTCTCTGCGCTCTTTCTCTCTCTCTTTCTGCGCTCTCTCTCTCTCTCTCTGCGCTCTTTCTTTCTCTTTCTCTCTCTGCGCTCTTTCTTTCTCTTTCTCTCTCTGTGCTCTTTCTTTCTCTCTGCGCTCTTTCTTTCTCTCTTTGCGCTCTTTCTTTCTCTCTCTGCGCTCTTTCTTTCTTTCTCTCTGCGCTCTCTTTCTCTCTGCGCTCTTTCTTTCTTTCTTTCTTTCTCTCTGCGCTCTTTTTTTCTCTCTTTGCGCTCTTTTTTGTCTCTTTGCGCTCTTTCTTTCTCTCTCTGTGCTCTTTCTTTCTCTCTCTGCACTCTTTCTTTCTCTGCGCTCTTTATTTCTATCTCTGCGCTCTTTATTTCTCTCTCTGCGCTCTTTATTTCTCTCTCTGCGCTCTTTATTTCTCTCTCTGCGCTCTTTATTTCTCTCTCTGCGCTTATTATTTCTCTCTGCGCTCTTTATTTCTCTCTCTGCGCTCTTTCTCTCTCTCTCTGCGCTCTCTCTCTGCGCTCTTTCTTTCTCTCTCTCTGCGCTCTTTCTTTCTCTCTCTCTGCGCTCTTTCTCTCTCTCTGCGCTCTTTCTCTCTCTCTGCGCTCTTTCTCTCTCTCTGCGCTCTTTCTCTCTCTCTGCGCTCTTTCTTTCTCTTTCTCTCTCTCTGCGCTCTCTCTCTCTCTCTCTGCGCTCTTTCTTTCTTTCTCTCTCTGCGCTCTTTCTTTCTCTCTCTGTGCTCTTTCTTTCTCTCTCTCTGCGCTCTTTCTTTCTCTGCGCACTTTCTTTCTCTCTCTCTGCGCTCTCTCTCTGTCTGCGCTCTCTTTCTCTCTGCGCTCTTTCTCTTTCTCTCTGCGCTCTTTCTCTCTCTCTCTGCGCTCTTTCTTCCTCTCTCTCTGCGCTCTCTCTCTCTCTCTCTCTGCGCTCTTTCTTTCTCTGTCTCTCTGCGCTCTTTCTTTCTTTCTCTCTGCGCTCTTTCTTTCTCTGCGCTCTCTCTCTCTCTGCGCTCTCTCTCTCTCTGCGCTCTTTCTTTCTCTCTCTGCGCTCATTCTTTCTCTCTCTGCGCTCATTCTTTCTCTCTCTCTGCGCTCATTCTTTCTTTGCGCTCTTTCTTTCTCTCTGCGCACTTTCTTTCTCTCTCTCTGCACTCTTTCTCTCTGCGCTCTTTCTTTCTCTCTGCGCTCTTTCTTTCTCTCTCTCTGCGCTGTCTCTCTCTCTGCGCTCTCTCTCTCTGCGCTTTCTCTCTCTCTGCGCTCTCTCTCTTTGCGCTCTTTCTCTCTCTCTGCGCTCTTTCTCTCTCTCTGTGCTCTCTTTCTTTCTCTCTCTGCGCTCTTTCTTTCTTTTTCTCTCTGCGCTCTTTCTTTCTCTCTCTGCGCTCTTTCTTTCTCTCTCTCTCTGCGCTCTTTCTTTCTCTCTCTCTCTGCGCTCTTTCTTTCTCTCTCTGCGCTCTTTCTTTCTCTCTCTCTGCGCTCTCTCTCTCTCTCTCTCTCTCTCTCTCTGCGCTCTTTCTTTCTCTTTCTCTCTCTGCGCTCTTTCTTTCTCTTTCTCTTTCTCTGCGCTCTCTCTCTCTGTGCTCTTTCTTTCTCTCTGCGCTCTTTCTTTCTCTCTTTGCGCTCTTTTTTTCTCTCTTTGCGCTCTTTCTTTCTCTCTCTGCGCTCTTTCTTTCTGTCTCTCTGCGCTCTTTCTTTCTCTGCGCTCTTTCTTTCTCTCTCTGCGCTCTCTCTCTCTGCGCTCTTTCTTTCTCTCTCTCTCTGCGCTCTTTCTTTCTCTCTCTCTCTGCGCTCTTTCTTTCTCTCTCTGCGCTCTTTCTTTCTCTCTCTCTGCGCGCTCTCTCTCTCTCTCTGCGCTCTTTCTTTCTCTTTCTCTCTCTGCGCTCTTTCTTTCTCTTTCTCTCTCTGCGCTCTTTCTTTCTCTTTCTCTCTCTGCGCTCTCTCTCTCTGTGCTCTTTCTTTCTCTCTGCGCTCTTTCTTTCTCTCTTTGCGCTCTTTCTTTCTCTCTTTGCGCTCTTTTTTCCTCTCTTTGCGCTCTTTCTTTCTCTCTCTCTGCGCTCTTTCTTTCTCTGCGCTCTTTCTTTCTCTCTCTGCGCTCTTTATTTCTCTCTCTGCGCTCTCTCTCTCTGCGCTCTTTCTTTCTCTCTCTCTGCGCTCTTTCTTTCTCTCTCTGCGCTCTTTTTCTCTCTCTGCGCTCTTTCTCTCTCTCTGCGCTCTTTCTCTCTCTCTGCGCTCTTTCTCTCTCTCTGCGCTCTTTCTCTCTCTCTGCGCTCTTTCTCTCTCTCTGTGCTCTTTCTCTCTCTCTGTGCTCTTTCTCTTTCTCTGTGCTCTTTCTCTCTCTCTCTGTGCTCTTTCTCTCTCTGCGCTCTTTCTCTCTCTGCGCTCTCTCTCTCTCTGCGCTCTTTCTTTCTCTCTCTGCGCTCTCTTTCATTGTCTGCGCTCTTTCTTCCTCTCTCTGCGCTCTTTTTTTCTCTACGCTCTTTCTCTCTCTCTGCGCTCTCTCTCTTCTGCGCTCTCTCTCTCTGCGCTCTCTCTCTCTCTGCGCTCTCTCTTTCTCTCTGCGCTCTTTCTCTCTCTGCGCTCTTTCTCTCTCTCTCTCTGCGCTCTTTCTCTCTCTCTCTCTGCGCTCTTTCTTCCTCTATCTCTCTGCACTCTTTCTCTCTTACTCTCTGCGCTCTTTCTTTCTCTCTCTGCGCTCTTTCTCTCTCTCTGCGCTCTTTCTCTCTCTCTGCGCTCTTTCTCTCTCTCTGCGCTCTTTCTCTCTCTCTGCGCTCTTTCTCTCTCTCTGTGCTCTTTCTTTCTCTCTCTCTGCGCTCTTTCTTTCTCTCTGCGCTCTTTCTTTCTCTCTGCGCACTTTCTTTCTCTCTCTCTCTCTGTCTGCGCTCTTTCTCTCTCTGCGCTCTTTCTCTCTCTCTCTGCGCTCTTTCTTTCTCTCTCTCTCTGCACTCTTTCTTTCTCTCTCTCTCTGCGCTCTTTCTTTCTCTCTCTGCGCTCTTTCTTTCTCTCTCTGCGCTCTTTCTTTCTCTCTCTGCGCTCTTTCTCTCTCTCTCTGCGCTCTCTCTCTCTCTCTGCGCTCTTTCTTTCTTTTTCTCTCTCTGCGCTCTTTCTTTCTCTTTCTCTCTCTGCGCTCTCTCTCTTTGCGCTCTTTTTTTCTCTCTTTGCGCTCTTTCTTTCTCTCTCTGCGCTCTTTCTTTCTCTCTCTCTGCGCTCTTTCTTTCTCTGCGCTCTTTCTTTCTCTCTCTCTGCGCTCTTTCTTTCTCTGCGCTCTTTCTTTCTCTCTCTGCGCTCTTTATTTCTCTCTCTGCGCTCTCTCTCTCTGCGCTCTTTCTTTCTCTCTCTCTCTGCGCTCTTTCTTTCTCTCTCTCTCTGCACTCTTTCTTTCTCTCTCTGCGCTCTTTCTTTCTCTCTCTCTGCGCTCTTTCTCTCTCTCTCTCTGCGCTCTCTCTCTCTCTCTGCGCTCTCTCTCTCTCTCTGCGCTCTTTCTTTCTCTTTCTCTCTCTGCGCTCTCTCTCTCTGTGCTCTTTCTTTCTCTCTGCGCTCTTTCTTTCTCTCTTTGCGCTCTTTTTTTCTCTCTTTGCGCTCTTTCTTTCTCTCTCTGCGCTCTTTCTTTCTTTCTCTCTCTCTGCGCTCTTTCTTTCTCTGCGCTCTTTCTTTCTCTCTCTGCGCTCTTTATTTCTCTCTCTGCACTCTCTCTCTCTGCGCTCTTTCTTTCTCTCTCTGCGCTCTTTCTTTCTCTCTCTGCGCTCTTTCTTTCTCTCTCTGCGCTCTTTATTTCTCTCTCTGCGCTCTTTATTTCTCTCTCTGCGCTCTTTCTTTCTCTCTCTCTGCGCTCTTTCTTTCTCTCTCTCTGCGCTCTTTCTTTCTCTCTCTCTGCGCTCTTTCTTTCTCTCTCTCTGCGCTCTTTCTCTCTCTCTGCGCTCTTTCTCTCTCTCTGCGCTCTTTCTCTCTCTCTGCGCTCTTTCTCTCTCTCTGCGCTCTTTCTCTCTCTCTGCGCTCTCTCTCTCTCTCTGCGCTCTTTCTTTCTCTTTCTCTCTCTGCGCTCTTTCTTTCTCTTTCTCTTTCTCTGCGCTCTCTCTCTCTGTGCTCTTTCTTTCTCTCTGCGCTCTTTCTTTCTCTCTTTGCGCTCTTTTTTTCTCTCTTTGCGCTCTTTCTTTCTCTCTCTGCGCTCTTTCTTTCTGTCTCTCTGCGCTCTTTCTTTCTCTGCGCTCTTTCTTTCTCTCTCTGCGCTCTCTCTCTCTGCGCTCTTTCTTTCTCTCTCTCTCTGCGCTCTTTCTTTCTCTCTCTCTCTGCGCTCTTTCTTTCTCTCTCTGCGCTCTTTCTTTCTCTCTCTCTGCGCGCTCTCTCTCTCTCTCTGCGCTCTTTCTTTCTCTTTCTCTCTCTGCGCTCTTTCTTTCTCTTTCTCTCTCTGCGCTCTTTCTTTCTCTTTCTCTCTCTGCGCTCTCTCTCTCTGTGCTCTTTCTTTCTCTCTGCGCTCTTTCTTTCTCTCTTTGCGCTCTTTCTTTCTCTCTTTGCGCTCTTTTTTCCTCTCTTTGCGCTCTTTCTTTCTCTCTCTCTGCGCTCTTTCTTTCTCTGCGCTCTTTCTTTCTCTCTCTGCGCTCTTTATTTCTCTCTCTGCGCTCTCTCTCTCTGCGCTCTTTCTTTCTCTCTCTCTGCGCTCTTTCTTTCTCTCTCTGCGCTCTTTTTCTCTCTCTGCGCTCTTTCTCTCTCTCTGCGCTCTTTCTCTCTCTCTGCGCTCTTTCTCTCTCTCTGCGCTCTTTCTCTCTCTCTGCGCTCTTTCTCTCTCTCTGTGCTCTTTCTCTCTCTCTGTGCTCTTTCTCTTTCTCTGTGCTCTTTCTCTCTCTCTCTGTGCTCTTTCTCTCTCTGCGCTCTTTCTCTCTCTGCGCTCTCTCTCTCTCTGCGCTCTTTCTTTCTCTCTCTGCGCTCTCTTTCATTGTCTGCGCTCTTTCTTCCTCTCTCTGCGCTCTTTTTTTCTCTACGCTCTTTCTCTCTCTCTGCGCTCTCTCTCTTCTGCGCTCTCTCTCTCTGCGCTCTCTCTCTCTCTGCGCTCTCTCTTTCTCTCTGCGCTCTTTCTCTCTCTGCGCTCTTTCTCTCTCTCTCTCTGCGCTCTTTCTCTCTCTCTCTCTGCGCTCTTTCTTCCT
The DNA here is from genome assembly GCF_040206685.1 of Ascaphus truei. Lineage (NCBI taxonomy): Eukaryota > Metazoa > Chordata > Amphibia > Anura > Ascaphidae > Ascaphus > Ascaphus truei. Next base: position 555,748,162 of record NC_134483.1, read on the forward strand.
CTATCTCTCTGCACTCTTTCTCTCTTACTCTCTGCGCTCTTTCTTTCTCTCTCTGCGCTCTTTCTCTCTCTCTGCGCTCTTTCTCTCTCTCTGCGCTCTTTCTCTCTCTCTGCGCTCTTTCTCTCTCTCTGCGCTCTTTCTCTCTCTCTGTGCTCTTTCTTTCTCTCTCTCTGCGCTCTTTCTTTCTCTCTGCGCTCTTTCTTTCTCTCTGCGCACTTTCTTTCTCTCTCTCTCTCTGTCTGCGCTCTTTCTCTCTCTGCGCTCTTTCTCTCTCTCTCTGCGCTCTTTCTTTCTCTCTCTCTCTGCACTCTTTCTTTCTCTCTCTCTCTGCGCTCTTTCTTTCTCTCTCTGCGCTCTTTCTTTCTCTCTCTGCGCTCTTTCTTTCTCTCTCTGCGCTCTTTCTCTCTCTCTCTGCGCTCTCTCTCTCTCTCTGCGCTCTTTCTTTCTTTTCTCTCTCTGCGCTCTTTCTTTCTCTTTCTCTCTCTGCGCTCTCTCTCTTTGCGCTCTTTTTTTCTCTCTTTGCGCTCTTTCTTTCTCTCTCTGCGCTCTTTCTTTCTCTCTCTCTGCGCTCTTTCTTTCTCTGCGCTCTTTCTTTCTCTCTCTCTGCGCTCTTTCTTTCTCTGCGCTCTTTCTTTCTCTCTCTGCGCTCTTTATTTCTCTCTCTGCGCTCTCTCTCTCTGCGCTCTCTTCTTTCTCTCTCTCTCTGCGCTCTTTCTTTCTCTCTCTCTCTGCACTCTTTCTTTCTCTCTCTGCGCTCTTTCTTTCCTCTCTCTGCGCTCTTTCTCTCTCTCTCTCTGCGCTCTCTCTCTCTCTCTGCGCTCTCTTGCTCTCTCTCTGCGCTCTTTCTTTCTCTTTCTCTCTCTGCGCTCTCTCTCTCTGTGCTCTTTCTTTCTCTCTGCGCTCTTTCTTTCTCTCTTTGCGCTCTTTTTTTCTCTCTTTGCGCTCTTCTTTCTCTCTCTGCGCTCTTTCTTCTTTCTCTCTCTCTGCGCTCTTTCTTTCTCTGCGCTCTTTCTTTCTCTCTCTGCGCTCTTTATTTCTCTCTCTGCACTCTCTCTCTCTGCGCTCTTTCTCTCTCTCTGCCTCTTTCTTCTCTCTCTGCGCTCTTTCTTCTCTCTCTGCGCTCTTTTCTCTCTCTGCGCTCTTTTCTTTCTCTCTCTGCGCTCTTTCTTTCTCTCTCCTGCGCTCTTTCTTCTCTCTCTCTGCGCTCTTTCTTCTCTCTCTCTGCGCTCTTTCTTCTCTCTCTCTGCGCTCTTCTCTCTCTCTGCGCTCTTTCTCTCTCTCTGCGCTCTTTCTCTCTCTCTGCGCTCTTTCTCTCTCTCTGCTGCTCTTTCTCTCTCTCTGCGCTCTTTCTCTCTCTCTGCGCTCTTTCTCTCTCTCTGTGCTCTTTCTCTCTCTCTGTGCTCTTTCTCTCTCTCTGCGCTCTCTCTCTCTGCGCTCTTTCTCTCTCTGCGCTCTTTCTCTCTCTCTCTGCGCTCTTTCTCTCTCTCTGCACTCTCTCTCTTCTCTGCGCTCTCTCTCTCTCTGCTGCTCTCTCTCTCTCTCTCTGCTGCTCTTCTTCCTCTATCTCTCGGCACTCTTTCTCTCTCACTCTCTGCCTCTTTCTTCTCTCTCTGCGCTCTTTCTCTCTCTGCGCTCTTTCTCTCTCTGCGCTCTTCTCTCTCTCTGCGCTCTTTCTCTCTCTCTGCGCTCTTTCTCTCTTCTCTGCGCTCTTTCTCTCTCTCTGCGCTCTCTTTCTCTCTCTCTCTGCTCTCTTTCTTTCTGCTTCTCTCTCTGCGCTCTTTCTTTCTCTCTCTGCGCTCTTTCTTTCTCTCTCTGCGCTCTTTCTTTCGTCTCTCTGGCGCTCTTCTCTCTCTCTCTGCGCTCTTTCTCTCTCTCTGCGCTCTTTCGCTCTCTCTCTGTGCTCTTTCTCTTCTCTGTGCTCTTTCTCTTCTCTGTGCTCTTTCCTCTCTCTGCCTTCTCTTTCTCTCTCTGCGCTCTCTCTCTCTCTGCGCTCTTCTTTCTCTCTCTGCGCTTCTCTTTCATTGTCTGCGCTCTTTCTTCCTCTCTCTGCGTGCGCTCTTTCTTCCTCTCTCTGCGCTCTTTTTTCTCTACGCTCTTTCTCTCTCTCTGCGCTCTCTCTCTTCTGCGCTCTCTCTCTCTGCGCTCTCTCTCTCTCTGCGCTCTCTCTTTCTCTCTGCGCTCTTTCTCTCTCTGCGCTCTTTCTCTCTCTCTCTCTGCGCTCTTTCTCTCTCTCTCTCTGCGCTCTTTCTTCCTCTATCTCTCTGCACTCTTTCTCTCTTACTCTCTGCGCTCTTTCTTTCTCTCTCTGCGCTCTTTCTCTCTCTCTGCGCTCTTTCTCTCTCTCTGCGCTCTTTCTCTCTCTCTGCGCTCTTTCTCTCTCTCTGCGCTCTTTCTCTCTCTCTGTGCTCTTTCTTTCTCTCTCTCTGCGCTCTTTCTTTCTCTCTGCGCTCTTTCTTTCTCTCTGCGCACTTTCTTTCTCTCTCTCTCTCTGTCTGCGCTCTTTCTCTCTCTGCGCTCTTTCTCTCTCTCTGCACTCTTTCTCTCTCTCTGCGCTCTTTCTCTCTCTCTGCGCTCTTTCTCTCTCTCTGCGCTCTTTCTCTCTCTCTGCGCTCTTTCTCTCTCTCTGCGCTCTCTTTCTCTCTCTCTCTGCACTCTTTCTTTCTCTCTCTCTCTGCGCTCTTTCTTTCTCTCTCTGCGCTCTTTCTTTCTCTCTCTGCGCTCTTTCTTTCTCTCTCTGCGCTCTTTCTCTCTCTCTCTGCGCTCTCTCTCTCTCTCTGCGCTCTTTCTTTCTTTTTCTCTCTCTGCGCTCTTTCTTTCTCTTTCTCTCTCTGCGCTCTCTCTCTTTGCGCTCTTTTTTTCTCTCTTTGCGCTCTTTCTTTCTCTCTCTGCGCTCTTTCTTTCTCTCTCTCTGCGCTCTTTCTTTCTCTGCGCTCTTTCTTTCTCTCTCTCTGCGCTCTTTCTTTCTCTGCGCTCTTTCTTTCTCTCTCTGCGCTCTTTATTTCTCTCTCTGCGCTCTCTCTCTCTGCGCTCTTTCTTTCTCTCTCTCTCTGCGCTCTTTCTTTCTCTCTCTCTCTGCACTCTTTCTTTCTCTCTCTGCGCTCTTTCTTTCTCTCTCTCTGCGCTCTTTCTCTCTCTCTCTCTGCGCTCTCTCTCTCTCTCTGCGCTCTCTCTCTCTCTCTGCGCTCTTTCTTTCTCTTCTCTCTCTGCGCTCTCTCTCTCTGTGCTCTTTCTTTCTCTCTGCGCTCTTTCTTTCTCTCTTTGCGCTCTTTTTTTCTCTCTTTGCGCTCTTTCTTTCTCTCTCTGCGCTCTTTCTTTCTTTCTCTCTCTCTGCGCTCTTTCTTTCTCTGCGCTCTTTCTTTCTCTCTCTGCGCTCTTTATTTCTCTCTCTGCACTCTCTCTCTCTGCGCTCTTTCTTTCTCTCTCTGCGCTCTTTCTTTCTCTCTCTGCGCTCTTTCTTTCTCTCTCTGCGCTCTTTATTTCTCTCTCTGCGCTCTTTATTTCTCTCTCTGCGCTCTTTCTTTCTCTCTCTCTGCGCTCTTTCTTTCTCTCTCTCTGCGCTCTTTCTTTCTCTCTCTCTGCGCTCTTTCTTTCTCTCTCTCTGCGCTCTTTCTCTCTCTCTGCGCTCTTTCTCTCTCTCTGCGCTCTTTCTCTCTCTCTGCGCTCTTTCTCTCTCTCTGCGCTCTTTCTCTCTCTCTGCGCTCTTTCTCTCTCTCTGCGCTCTTTCTCTCTCTCTGTGCTCTTTCTCTCTCTCTGTGCTCTTTCTCTCTCTCTGCGCTCTCTCTCTCTGCGCTCTTTCTCTCTCTGCGCTCTTTCTCTCTCTCTGCGCTCTTTCTCTCTCTCTGCACTCTCTCTCTTTCTTCTGCGCTCTCTCTCTCTCTGCGCTCTCTCTCTCTCTGCGCTCTTTCTTCCTCTATCTCTCTGCACTCTTTCTCTCTCACTCTCTGCGCTCTTTCTTTCTCTCTCTGCGCTCTTTCTCTCTCTCTGCGCTCTTTCTCTCTCTCTGCGCTCTTTCTCTCTCTCTGCGCTCTTTCTCTCTCTCTGCGCTCTTTCTCTCTCTCTGCGCTCTTTCTCTCTCTCTGCGCTCTTTCTCTCTCTCTGTGCTCTTTCTTTCTTCTTTCTCTCTCTGCGCTCTTTCTTTCTTTCTCTCTCTGCGCTCTTTCTTTCTCTCTCTGCGCTCTTTCTTTCTCTCTCTCTGCGCTCTTTCTCTTCTCTCTGCGCTCTTTCTTTCTCTCTCTCTCTCTGTCTGCGCTCTCTTTCTCTCTGCGCTCTTTCTCTCTCTCTCTCTGCGCTCTTTCTCTCTCTCTCTCTGCACTCTTTCTTCCTCTCTCTCTGCGCGCTCTCTCTCTCTCTCTGCGCTCTCTTCTTCTCTCTCTGCGCTCTTTCTTTCTCTCTCTCTCTGCGCTCTTTCTTTCTCTCTCTCTCTGCGCTCTTTCTTTCTCTCTCTGCGCTCTTTCTTTCTCTCTCTCTGCCGCTCTTTCTCTCTCTCTCTGCGATCTCTCTCTCTCTCTCTGCGCTCTTTCTTTCTCTTTCTCTCTCTGCGCTCTTTCTTTCTCTTTCTCTCTCTGCGCTCTCTCTCTCTGTGCTCTTTCTTTCTCTCTGCGCTCTTTCTTTCTCTCTTTGCGCTCTTTTTCTCTCTTTGCGCTCTTTCTTTCTCTCTCTGCGCTCTTTCTTTCTCTCTCTCTGCGCTCTTTCTTTCTCTGCGCTCTTTCTTTCTCTCTCTGCGCTCTTTATTTCTCTCTCTGCACTCTCTCTCTCTGCGCTCTTTCTTTCTCTCTCTCTCTGCGCTCTTTCTTTCTCTCTCTCTCTGCGCTCTTTCTTTCTCTCTCTGCGCTCTTTCTTTCTCTCTCTCTGCGCTCTTTCTCTCTCTCTCTTCTGCGCTCTCTCTCTCTCTCTCTCTGCGCTCTTTCTTTCTCTTTCTCTCTCTGCGCTCTTCTTTCTCTTCTCTCTCTGTGCTCTTTCTTTCTCTCTGCGCTCTTTCTTTCTCTCTTTGCGCTCTTTCTTTCTCTCTCTGCGCTCTTTCTTTCTCTCTCTCTGCGCTCTTTCTTCTCTCTGCGCTCTTTCTTTCTCTCTCTGCGCTCTTTATTCTCTCTCTGCGCTCTCTCTCTCTGCGCTCTTTCTTCTCTCTCTGCGCTCTTTCTTCTCTCTCTGCGCTCTTTCTTTCTCTCCTCTGCGCTCTTTCTTTCTCTCTCTGCGCTCTTTCTCTCTCTCTGCGCTCTTTCTCTCTCTCTCTGCGCTCTTTCTCTCTCTCTCTGTGCTCTTTCTCTCTCTCTGTGCTCTTTCTCTCTCTCTGCGCTCTCTCTTCTCTGCGCTCTTTCTCTCTCTCTGCGCTCTTTCTCTCTCTCTGCGCTCTTTCTCTCTCTCTGCGCTCTTCTCTCTTCTTCTGCGCTCTTCTCTCTCTCTGCGCTCTCTCTCTCTCTGCGCTCTTTCTTCTCTATCTCTCTGCTCTCTTTCTCTCTCACTCTCTGCGCTCTTTCTTTCTCTCTCTGCGCTCTTTCTCTCTCTCTGCGCTCTTTCTCTCTCTCTGCGCTCTTTCTCTCTCTCTGCGCTCTCTCTTTCTCTCTCTCTGCGCTCTTTCTCTCTCTCTGCGCTCTTTCTCTCTCTCTGTGCTCTTTCTATCTCTCTGTGCTCTTTCTTTCTTTCTTTCTCTCTCTGCGCTCTTTCTTTCTTTCTCTCTCTGCGCTCTTTCTTTCTCTCTCTGCGCTCTTTCTTTCTCTCTCTCTGCGCTCTTTCCTTCTCTCTGCGCTCTTTCTTTCTCTCTCTCTCTCTGTCTGCGCTCTCTTTCTCTCTGCGCTCTTTCTCTCTCTCTCTCTGCGCTCTTTCTCTCTCTCTCTCTGCACTCTTTCTTCCTCTCTCTCTGCGCGCTCTCTCTCTCTCTCTGCGCTCTCTTTCTTTCTCTCTCTGCGCTCTTTCTTTCTCTCTCTCTCTGCGCTCTTTCTTTCTCTCTCTCTCTGCGCTCTTTCTTTCTCTCTCTGCGCTCTTTCTTTCTCTCTCTCTGCACTCTTTCTCTCTCTCTCTGCGATCTCTCTCTCTCTCTCTGCGCTCTTTCTTTCTCTTTCTCTCTCTGCGCTCTTTCTTTCTCTTTCTCTCTCTGCGCTCTCTCTCTCTGTGCTCTTTCTTTCTCTCTGCGCTCTTTCTTTCTCTCTTTGCGCTCTTTTTTTCTCTCTTTGCGCTCTTTCTTTCTCTCTCTGCGCTCTTTCTTTCTCTCTCTCTGCGCTCTTTCTTTCTCTGCGCTCTTTCTTTCTCTCTCTGCGCTCTTTATTTCTCTCTCTGCACTCTCTCTCTCTGCGCTCTTTCTTTCTCTCTCTCTCTGCGCTCTTTCTTTCTCTCTCTCTCTGCGCTCTTTCTTTCTCTCTCTGCGCTCTTTCTTTCTCTCTCTCTGCGCTCTTTCTCTCTCTCTTTCTGCGCTCTCTCTCTCTCTCTCTGCGCTCTTTCTTTCTCTTTCTCTCTCTGCGCTCTTTCTTTCTCTTTCTCTCTCTGTGCTCTTTCTTTCTCTCTGCGCTCTTTCTTTCTCTCTTTGCGCTCTTTCTTTCTCTCTCTGCGCTCTTTCTTTCTTTCTCTCTGCGCTCTCTTTCTCTCTGCGCTCTTTCTTTCTTTCTTTCTTTCTCTCTGCGCTCTTTTTTTCTCTCTTTGCGCTCTTTTTTGTCTCTTTGCGCTCTTTCTTTCTCTCTCTGTGCTCTTTCTTTCTCTCTCTGCACTCTTTCTTTCTCTGCGCTCTTTATTTCTATCTCTGCGCTCTTTATTTCTCTCTCTGCGCTCTTTATTTCTCTCTCTGCGCTCTTTATTTCTCTCTCTGCGCTCTTTATTTCTCTCTCTGCGCTTATTATTTCTCTCTGCGCTCTTTATTTCTCTCTCTGCGCTCTTTCTCTCTCTCTCTGCGCTCTCTCTCTGCGCTCTTTCTTTCTCTCTCTCTGCGCTCTTTCTTTCTCTCTCTCTGCGCTCTTTCTCTCTCTCTGCGCTCTTTCTCTCTCTCTGCGCTCTTTCTCTCTCTCTGCGCTCTTTCTCTCTCTCTGCGCTCTTTCTTTCTCTTTCTCTCTCTCTGCGCTCTCTCTCTCTCTCTCTGCGCTCTTTCTTTCTTTCTCTCTCTGCGCTCTTTCTTTCTCTCTCTGTGCTCTTTCTTTCTCTCTCTCTGCGCTCTTTCTTTCTCTGCGCACTTTCTTTCTCTCTCTCTGCGCTCTCTCTCTGTCTGCGCTCTCTTTCTCTCTGCGCTCTTTCTCTTTCTCTCTGCGCTCTTTCTCTCTCTCTCTGCGCTCTTTCTTCCTCTCTCTCTGCGCTCTCTCTCTCTCTCTCTCTGCGCTCTTTCTTTCTCTGTCTCTCTGCGCTCTTTCTTTCTTTCTCTCTGCGCTCTTTCTTTCTCTGCGCTCTCTCTCTCTCTGCGCTCTCTCTCTCTCTGCGCTCTTTCTTTCTCTCTCTGCGCTCATTCTTTCTCTCTCTGCGCTCATTCTTTCTCTCTCTCTGCGCTCATTCTTTCTTTGCGCTCTTTCTTTCTCTCTGCGCACTTTCTTTCTCTCTCTCTGCACTCTTTCTCTCTGCGCTCTTTCTTTCTCTCTGCGCTCTTTCTTTCTCTCTCTCTGCGCTGTCTCTCTCTCTGCGCTCTCTCTCTCTGCGCTTTCTCTCTCTCTGCGCTCTCTCTCTTTGCGCTCTTTCTCTCTCTCTGCGCTCTTTCTCTCTCTCTGTGCTCTCTTTCTTTCTCTCTCTGCGCTCTTTCTTTCTTTTTCTCTCTGCGCTCTTTCTTTCTCTCTCTGCGCTCTTTCTTTCTCTCTCTCTCTGCGCTCTTTCTTTCTCTCTCTCTCTGCGCTCTTTCTTTCTCTCTCTGCGCTCTTTCTTTCTCTCTCTCTGCGCTCTCTCTCTCTCTCTCTCTCTCTCTCTCTGCGCTCTTTCTTTCTCTTTCTCTCTCTGCGCTCTTTCTTTCTCTTTCTCTTTCTCTGCGCTCTCTCTCTCTGTGCTCTTTCTTTCTCTCTGCGCTCTTTCTTTCTCTCTTTGCGCTCTTTTTTTCTCTCTTTGCGCTCTTTCTTTCTCTCTCTGCGCTCTTTCTTTCTGTCTCTCTACGCTCTTTCTTTCTCTGCGCTCTTTCTTTCTCTCTCTGCGCTCTCTCTCTCTGCGCTCTTTCTTTCTCTCTCTCTCTGCGCTCTTTCTTTCTCTCTCTCTCTGCGCTCTTTCTTTCTCTCTCTGCGCTCTTTCTTTCTCTCTCTCTGCGCGCTCTCTCTCTCTCTCTGCGCTCTTTCTTTCTCTTTCTCTCTCTGCGCTCTTTCTTTCTCTTTCTCTCTCTGCGCTCTTTCTTTCTCTTTCTCTCTCTGCGCTCTCTCTCTCTGTGCTCTTTCTTTCTCTCTGCGCTCTTTCTTTCTCTCTTTGCGCTCTTTCTTTCTCTCTTTGCGCTCTTTTTTCCTCTCTTTGCGCTCTTTCTTTCTCTCTCTCTGCGCTCTTTCTTTCTCTGCGCTCTTTCTTTCTCTCTCTGCGCTCTTTATTTCTCTCTCTGCGCTCTCTCTCTCTGCGCTCTTTCTTTCTCTCTCTCTGCGCTCTTTCTTTCTCTCTCTGCGCTCTTTTTCTCTCTCTGCGCTCTTTCTCTCTCTCTGCGCTCTTTCTCTCTCTCTGCGCTCTTTCTCTCTCTCTGCGCTCTTTCTCTCTCTCTGCGCTCTTTCTCTCTCTCTGTGCTCTTTCTCTCTCTCTGTGCTCTTTCTCTTTCTCTGTGCTCTTTCTCTCTCTCTCTGTGCTCTTTCTCTCTCTGCGCTCTTTCTCTCTCTGCGCTCTCTCTCTCTCTGCGCTCTTTCTTTCTCTCTCTGCGCTCTCTTTCATTGTCTGCGCTCTTTCTTCCTCTCTCTGCGCTCTTTTTTTCTCTACGCTCTTTCTCTCTCTCTGCGCTCTCTCTCTTCTGCGCTCTCTCTCTCTGCGCTCTCTCTCTCTCTGCGCTCTCTCTTTCTCTCTGCGCTCTTTCTCTCTCTGCGCTCTTTCTCTCTCTCTCTCTGCGCTCTTTCTCTCTCTCTCTCTGCGCTCTTTCTTCCTCTATCTCTCTGCACTCTTTCTCTCTTACTCTCTGCGCTCTTTCTTTCTCTCTCTGCGCTCTTTCTCTCTCTCTGCGCTCTTTCTCTCTCTCTGCGCTCTTTCTCTCTCTCTGCGCTCTTTCTCTCTCTCTGCGCTCTTTCTCTCTCTCTGTGCTCTTTCTTTCTCTCTCTCTGCGCTCTTTCTTTCTCTCTGCGCTCTTTCTTTCTCTCTGCGCACTTTCTTTCTCTCTCTCTCTCTGTCTGCGCTCTTTCTCTCTCTGCGCTCTTTCTCTCTCTCTCTGCGCTCTCTTTCTCTCTCTCTCTGCACTCTTTCTTTCTCTCTCTCTCTGCGCTCTTTCTTTCTCTCTCTGCGCTCTTTCTTTCTCTCTCTGCGCTCTTTCTTTCTCTCTCTGCGCTCTTTCTCTCTCTCTCTGCGCTCTCTCTCTCTCTCTGCGCTCTTTCTTTCTTTTTCTCTCTCTGCGCTCTTTCTTTCTCTTTCTCTCTCTGCGCTCTCTCTCTTTGCGCTCTTTTTTTCTCTCTTTGCGCTCTTTCTTTCTCTCTCTGCGCTCTTTCTTTCTCTCTCTCTGCGCTCTTTCTTTCTCTGCGCTCTTTCTTTCTCTCTCTCTGCGCTCTTTCTTTCTCTGCGCTCTTTCTTTCTCTCTCTGCGCTCTTTATTTCTCTCTCTGCGCTCTCTCTCTCTGCGCTCTTTCTTTCTCTCTCTCTCTGCGCTCTTTCTTTCTCTCTCTCTCTGCACTCTTTCTTTCTCTCTCTGCGCTCTTTCTTTCTCTCTCTCTGCGCTCTTTCTCTCTCTCTCTCTGCGCTCTCTCTCTCTCTCTGCGCTCTCTCTCTCTCTCTGCGCTCTTTCTTTCTCTTTCTCTCTCTGCGCTCTCTCTCTCTGTGCTCTTTCTTTCTCTCTGCGCTCTTTCTTTCTCTCTTTGCGCTCTTTTTTTCTCTCTTTGCGCTCTTTCTTTCTCTCTCTGCGCTCTTTCTTTCTTTCTCTCTCTCTGCGCTCTTTCTTTCTCTGCGCTCTTTCTTTCTCTCTCTGCGCTCTTTATTTCTCTCTCTGCACTCTCTCTCTCTGCGCTCTTTCTTTCTCTCTCTGCGCTCTTTCTTTCTCTCTCTGCGCTCTTTCTTTCTCTCTCTGCGCTCTTTATTTCTCTCTCTGCGCTCTTTATTTCTCTCTCTGCGCTCTTTCTTTCTCTCTCTCTGCGCTCTTTCTTTCTCTCTCTCTGCGCTCTTTCTTTCTCTCTCTCTGCGCTCTTTCTTTCTCTCTCTCTGCGCTCTTTCTCTCTCTCTGCGCTCTTTCTCTCTCTCTGCGCTCTTTCTCTCTCTCTGCGCTCTTTCTCTCTCTCTGCGCTCTTTCTCTCTCTCTGCGCTCTTTCTCTCTCTCTGCGCTCTTTCTCTCTCTCTGTGCTCTTTCTCTCTCTCTGTGCTCTTTCTCTCTCTCTGCGCTCTCTCTCTCTGCGCTCTTTCTCTCTGCGCTCTTTCTCTCTCTCTGCGCTCTTTCTCTCTCTCTGCACTCTCTCTCTTTCTTCTGCGCTCTCTCTCTCTCTGCGCTCTCTCTCTCTCTGCGCTCTTTCTTCCTCTATCTCTCTGCACTCTTTCTCTCTCACTCTCTGCGCTCTTTCTTTCTCTCTCTGCGCTCTTTCTCTCTCTCTGCACTCTTTCTCTCTCTCTGCGCTCTTTCTCTCTCTCTGCGCTCTTTCTCTCTCTCTGCGCTCTTTCTCTCTCTCTGCGCTCTTTCTCTCTCTCTGCGCTCTTTCTCTCTCTCTGTGCTCTTTCTTTCTTTCTTTCTCTCTCTGCGCTCTTTCTTTCTTTCTCTCTCTGCGCTCTTTCTTTCTCTCTCTGCGCTCTTTCTTTCTCTCTCTCTGCGCTCTTTCCTTCTCTCTGCGCTCTTTCTTTCTCTCTCTCTCTCTGTCTGCGCTCTCTTTCTCTCTGCGCTCTTTCTCTCTCTCTCTCTGCGCTCTTTCTCTCTCTCTCTCTGCACTCTTTCTTCCTCTCTCTCTGCGCGCTCTCTCTCTCTCTCTGCGCTCTCTTTCTTTCTCTCTCTGCGCTCTTTCTTTCTCTCTCTCTCTGCGCTCTTTCTTTCTCTCTCTCTCTGCGCTCTTTCTTTCTCTCTCTGCGCTCTTTCTTTCTCTCTCTCTGCACTCTTTCTCTCTCTCTCTGCGATCTCTCTCTCTCTCTCTGCGCTCTTTCTTTCTCTTTCTCTCTCTGCGCTCTCTCTCTCTGTGCTCTTTCTTTCTCTCTGCGCTCTTTCTTTCTCTCTTTGCGCTCTTTTTTTCTCTCTTTGCGCTCTTTCTTTCTCTCTCTGCGCTCTTTCTTTCTCTCTCTCTGCGCTCTTTCTTTCTCTGCGCTCTTTCTTTCTCTCTCTGCGCTCTTTATTTCTCTCTCTGCACTCTCTCTCTCTGCGCTCTTTCTTTCTCTCTCTCTCTGCGCTCTTTCTTTCTCTCTCTCTCTGCGCTCTTTCTTTCTCTCTCTGCGCTCTTTCTTTCTCTCTCTCTGCGCTCTTTCTCTCTCTCTTTCTGCGCTCTCTCTCTCTCTCTCTGCGCTCTTTCTTTCTCTTTCTCTCTCTGCGCTCTTTCTTTCTCTTTCTCTCTCTGTGCTCTTTCTTTCTCTCTGCGCTCTTTCTTTCTCTCTTTGCGCTCTTTCTTTCTCTCTCTGCGCTCTTTCTTTCTCTCTCTCTGCGCTCTTTCTTTCTCTCTGCGCTCTTTCTTTCTCTCTCTGCGCTCTTTATTTCTCTCTCTGCGCTCTCTCTCTCTGCGCTCTTTCTTTCTCTCTCTGCGCTCTTTCTTTCTCTCTCTGCGCTCTTTCTTTCTCTCCCTCTGCGCTCTTTCTTTCTCTCTCTGCGCTCTTTCTCTCTCTCTGCGCTCTTTCTCTCTCTCTCTGCGCTCTTTCTCTCTCTCTGTGCTCTTTCTCTCTCTCTGTGCTCTTTCTCTCTCTCTGCGCTCTCTCTCTCTGCGCTCTTTCTCTCTCTGCGCTCTTTCTCTCTCTCTGCGCTCTTTCTCTCTCTCTGCACTCTCTCTCTTTCTTCTGCGCTCTCTCTCTCTCTGCGCTCTCTCTCTCTCTGCGCTCTTTCTTCCTCTATCTCTCTGCACTCTTTCTCTCTCACTCTCTGCGCTCTTTCTTTCTCTCTCTGCGCTCTTTCTCTCTCTCTGCGCTCTTTCTCTCTCTCTGCGCTCTTTCTCTCTCTCTGCGCTCTTTCTCTCTCTCTGCGCTCTTTCTCTCTCTCTGCGCTCTTTCTCTCTCTCTGTGCTCTTTCTATCTCTCTGTGCTCTTTCTTTCTTTCTTTCTCTCTCTGCGCTCTTTCTTTCTTTCTCTCTCTGCGCTCTTTCTTTCTCTCTCTGCGCTCTTTCTTTCTCTCTCTCTGCGCTCTTTCCTTCTCTCTGCGCTCTTTCTTTCTCTCTCTCTCTCTGTCTGCGCTCTCTTTCTCTCTGCGCTCTTTCTCTCTCTCTCTCTGCGCTCTTTCTCTCTCTCTCTCTGCACTCTTTCTTCCTCTCTCTCTGCGCGCTCTCTCTCTCTCTCTGCGCTCTCTTTCTTTCTCTCTCTGCGCTCTTTCTTTCTCTCTCTCTCTGCGCTCTTTCTTTCTCTCTCTCTCTGCGCTCTTTCTTTCTCTCTCTGCGCTCTTTCTTTCTCTCTCTCTGCACTCTTTCTCTCTCTCTCTGCGATCTCTCTCTCTCTCTCTGCGCTCTTTCTTTCTCTTTCTCTCTCTGCGCTCTTCTTTCTCTTCTCTCTCTGCGCTCTCTCTCTCTGTGCTCTTTCTTTCTCTCTGCGCTCTTTCTTTCTCTCTTGCGCTCTTTCTTTCTCTCTCTGCGCTCTTTCTTCTCTCTCTGCGCTCTTTCTTTCTCTCTCTCTGCGCTCTTCTTTCTCTCTGCGCTCTTTCTTTCTCTCTCTGCGCTCTTTTTTCTCTCTCTGCTCTCTCTCTCTGCGCTCTTTCTTCTCTCTCTCTGCGCTCTTTCTTTCTCTCTCTCTCTGCGCTCTTTCTTTCTCTCTCTGCGCTCTTTCTTCTCTCTCTGCGCTCTTTCTCTCTCTCTTCTGCGCTCTCTCTCTCTCTCTGCGCTCTTTCTTCTCTTCTCTCTCTGCGCTCTTTCTCTTTCTCTCTCTGTGCTCTTTCTTCTCTCTGCGCTCTTTCTTCTCTCTTTGCGCTCTTCTTTCTCTCTCTGCGCTCTTTTTCTCTCTCTCTGCGCTCTTTCTTTCTCTCTGCGCTCTTTCTTCTCTCTCTGCGCTCTTTATTTCTCTCTCTGCGCTCTCTTCTCTCTGCGCTCTTTCTTTCTCTCTCTGCGCTCTTTCTTTCTCTCTCTGCGCTCTTTCTTTCTCTCCCTCTGCGCTCTTTCTTTCTCTCTCTGCGCTCTCTCTTTCTTTCTCTCTCTGCGCTCTTTCTCTCTCTCTCTGCGCTCTTTCTCTCTCTCTCTGCGCTCTTTCTCTCTCTCTCTGCGCTCTTTCTCTCTCTCTCTGCGCTCTTTCTCTCTCTCTGCGCTCTCTCTCTCTCTGCGCTCTTTCTTTCTCTCTCTCTGCGCTCTTTCTTTCTCTCTCTGCGCTCTTTCTTTCTCTCTCTGCGCTCTTTCTCTCTCTCTCTCTCTGCGCTCTTTCTTTCTCTCTGCGCTCTTTCTTTCTCTCTCTGCGCTCTTTATTTCTCTCTCTGCGCTCTCTCTCTCTCTCTGCGCTCTTTCTTTCTCTCTCTCTGCGCTCTTTCTCTCTCTGCGCTCTTTCTCTCTCTGCGCTCTTTCTCTCTCTGCGCTCTTTCTTTCTCTCTCTGCGCTCTCTTTCATTGTCTGCTCTCTTTCTCTCCTCTCTCTCTGCGCTCTTTTTTTCTCTACGCTCTTTCTCTCTCTCTGCGCTCTTTCTCTCTCTGCGCTCTCTCTCTTTCTTCTGCGCTCTATCTCTCTGCGCTCTCTCTCTGTCTGCGCTCTCTCTCTCTCTCTGCGCTCTTCTCTTTCTCTCTGCGCTCTTTCTCTCTCTCTCTCTGCGCTCTCTCTTTCTCTCTGCGCTCTTTCTCTCTCTCTCTCTGCGCTCTTTCTCTCTCTCTCTCTGCGCTCTTTCTCTCTCTGCGCTCTTTCTCTCTCTGCGCTCTTTCTCTCTCTGCGCTCTTTCTTTCTCTTTCTCTCTCTGCGCTCTTTCTCTCTCTGTGCGCTCTTTCTCTCTCTATCTGCGCTCTTTCTCTCTCTCTCTCTGCGCTCTTTCTTTCTCTTTCTCTCTTTGCGCTCTCTCTCTCTCTGCGCTCTTTCTTCTTTCTCTCTGCGCTCTTTCTCTCTCTGCGCACTTTCTTTCTCTCTGCGCTCTTTCTCTCTCGCGCTCTTTCTCTCTCTCTCTCTCTGCGCTCTTTCTTTCTCTTTCTCTCTCTGCGCTCTCTCTCTCTCTGCGCTCTCTTTCTCTCTGCGCTCTCTTTCTCTCTGCGCTCTTTCTTTCTTTCTCTCTGCGCTCTCTTTCTCTCTGCGCTCTTTCTTTCTTTCTTCTTCTCTCTGCGCTCTTTACTTTCTCTCTTGCGCTCTTTTTTTGTCTCTTTCTGCGCTCTTTCTTTCTCTCTCTGCGCTCTTTCTTTCTCTCTCTGCACTCTTTCTTTCTCTGCGCTCTTTATTTTCTATCTCTGCGCTCTTTATTTCTCTCTCTGCGCTCTTTATTTCTCTCTCTGCGCTCTTATTTCTCTCTCTGCGCTCTTTATTTCTCTCTCTGCGCTCTTTATTTCTCTCTGCGCTCTTTATTTCTCTCTCTGCGCTCTTTCTCTCTCTCTCTGCGCTCTCTCTCTGCGCTCTTTCTTTCTCTCTCTCTGCGCTCTTTCTTTCTCTCTCTCTGCGCTCTTTCTCTCTCTCTGCGCTCTTTCTCTCTCTCTGCGCTCTCTTTCTCTCTCTCTGCGCTCTTTCTCTCTCTCTGCGCTCTTCTTTCTCTTTCTCTCTCTCTGCGCTCTCTCTCTCTCTCTCTGCGCTCTTTCTTTCTTCTCTCTCTGCGCTCTTTCTTTCTCTCTCTGTGCTCTTTCTTTCTCTCTCTCTGCGCTCTTTCTTTCTCTGCGCACTTTCTTTCTCTCTCTCTGCGCTCTCTCTCTGTCTGCGCTCTCTTTCTCTCTGCGCTCTTTCTCTTTCTCTCTGCGCTCTTTCTCTCTCTCTCTGCGCTCTTCTTCCTCTCTCTCTGCGCTCTCTCTCTCTCTCTCTCTCTGCGCTCTTTCTTTCTTTCTCTCTGTGCTCTTTCTTTCTTTCTCTCTGCGCTCTTTCTTTCTCTGCGCTCCTTCTCTCTCTCTGCGCTCTCTCTCTCTCTGCGCTCTTTCTTTCTCTCTCTGCGCTCATTCTTTCTCTCTCTGTGCTCATTCTTTCTCTCTCTCTGCGCTCATTCTTTCTTTGCGCTCTTTCTTTCTCTCTGCGCACTTGTCTTTCTCTCTCTCTGCACTCTTTCTCTCTGCGCTCTTTCTTTCTCTCTGCGCTCTCTCTCTCTCTGCGCTCTCTCTCTCTCTGCGCTCTCTCTCTCTGCGCTTTCTCTCTCTCTGCGCTCTCTCTCTTTGCGCTCTTTCTCTCTCTCTGCGCTCTTTCTCTCTCTCTGCGCTCTCTTCTCTCTCTCTGTGCTCTCTTTCTTTCTCTCTCTGCGCTCTTTCTTTCTTTTTCTCTCTGCGCTCTTTCTTTCTCTCTCTGCGCTCTTTCTTTCTCTCTCTCTGCGCTCTTTCTTTCTCTCTGCGCTCTTTCTTACTCTCTGCGCACTTTCTTTCTCTCTCTCTCTGTCTGCGCTCTCTTTTCTCTCTGCGCTCTTTCTCTCTCTCTCTCTGCGCTCTCTTTCTCTCTCTCTCTGCGCTCTTTCTTCCTCTCTCTCTGCGCGCACTCTCTCTCTCTCTCTCTCTCTGCGCTCTCTTTCTTTCTCTCTCTGCGCTCTTTCTTTCTCTCTCTCTCTGCGCTCTTTCTTTCTCTCTCTCTCTGCGCTCTTTCTTTCTCTCTCTGCGCTCTTTCTTTCTCTCTCTCTGCGCTCTCTCTCTCTCTCTCTCTCTCTCTCTCTCTGCGCTCTTTCTTTCTCTTTCTCTCTCTGCGCTCTTTCTTTCTCTTTCTCTTTCTCTGCGCTCTCTCTCTCTGTGCTCTTTCTTTCTCTCTGCGCTCTTTCTTTCTCTCTTTGCGCTCTTTTTTTCTCTCTTTGCGCTCTTTCTTTCTCTCTCTGCGCTCTTTCTTTCTGTCTCTCTACGCTCTTTCTTTCTCTGCGCTCTTTCTTTCTCTCTCTGCGCTCTTTATTTCTCTCTCTGCGCTCTCTCTCTCTGCGCTCTTTCTTCTCTCTCTCTCTGCGCTCTTTCTTTCTCTCTCTCTCTGCGCTCTTTCTTTCTCTCTCTGCGCTCTTTCTTTCTCTCTCTGCGCTCTTTAGTTCTCTCTCTGCGCTCTTTATTTCTCTCTCTGCGCTCTCTCTCTCTGCGCTCTTTCTTTCTCTCTCTCTGCGCTCTTTCTTTCTCTCTCTCTGCGCTCTTTCTCTCTCTCTCTGCGCTCTTTTCTCTCTCTCTGCGCTCTTTCTCTCTCTCTGCGCTCTTTCTCTCTCTCTGCGCTCTTTCTCTCTCTCTGCGCTCTTTCTTCTCTCTCTGCGCTCTTTCTCTCTCTCTGCGCTCTTTCTCTCTCTCTGCGCTCTTTCTCTCTCTCTGCGCTCTCTCTCTCTGCGCTCTTTCTCTCTCTGCGCTCTTTCTCTCTCTCTGCGCTCTTTCTCTCTCTCTGCACTCTCTCTCTTTCTTCTGCGCTCTCTCTCTCTCTGCGCTCTCTCTCTCTCTGCGCTCTTTCTTCCTCTATCTCTCTGCACTCTTTCTCTCTCACTCTCTGCGCTCTTTCTTTCTCTCTCTGCGCTCTTTCTCTCTCTCTGCGCCTCTTTCTCTCTCTCTGCGCTCTTTCTCTCTCTCTGCGCTCTTTCTCTCTCTCTGCGCTCTTTCTCTCTCTCTGTGCTCTTTCTATCTCTCTGTGCTCTTTCTTTCTTCTTTCTCTCTCTGCGCTCTTTCTCTTCTTCTCTCTCTGCGCTCTTTCTTCTCTCTCTCTGCGCTCTTTCTTTCTCTCTCTCTGCGCTCTTTCTTTTCTCTCTGCGCTCTTTCTTTCTCTCTTCTCTCTCTGTCTGCGCTCTCTTTCTCTCTGCGCTCTTTCTCTCTCTCTCTCTGCGCTCTTTCTCTCTCTCTCTCTGCACTCTTTCTCCTCTCTCTCTGCGCGCTCTCTCTCTCTCTCTGCGCTCTCTTTCTTTCTCTCTCTGCGCTCTTTCTTTCTCTCTCTCTCTGCGCTCTCTTCTTTCTCTTCTCTCTCTGCGCTCTTTCTTTCTCTCTTCTGCGCTCTTTCTTTCTCTCTCTCTGCACTCTTTCTCTCTCTCTCTGCGATCTCTCTCTCTCTCTCTCTGCGCTTCTTTCTTTCTCTCTTCTCTCTCTCTGCGCGTCTTTCTTTCTCTTTCTCTCTCTGCGCTCTCTCTCTCTGTGCTCTCTTTCTTTCTCTCTGCGCTCTTTCTTTCTCTCTCTTGCGCTCTTTTCTTTCTCTCTTTGCGCTCTTTCTTTCTCTCTCTGCGCTCTTTCTTTCTCTCTCTCTGCGCTCTTTCTTTCTCTGCGCTCTTTCTTTCTCTCTCTGCGCTCTTTATTTCTCTCTCTGCACTCTCTCTCTCTGCGCTCTTTCTTTCTCTCTCTCTCTGCGCTCTTTCTTTCTCTCTCTCTCTGCGCTCTTTCTTTCTCTCTCTGCGCTCTTTCTTTCTCTCTCTCTGCGCTCTTTCTCTCTCTCTTTCTGCGCTCTCTCTCTCTCGTCTCTGCGCTCTTTCTTTCTCTTTCTCTCTCTGCGCTCTTTCTTTCTCTTTCTCTCTCTGTGCTCTTTCTTTCTCTCTGCGCTCTTTCTTTCTCTCTTTGCGCTCTTTCTTTCTCTCTCTGCGCTCTTTCTTTCTCTCTCTCTGCGCTCTTTCTTCTCTCTCTGCGCTCTTTCTTTCTCTCTCTGCGCTCTTTATTTCTCTCTCTGCGCTCTCTCTCTCTGCGCTCTTTCTTTCTCTCTCTGCG
Organism: Ascaphus truei; assembly: GCF_040206685.1. Lineage (NCBI taxonomy): Eukaryota > Metazoa > Chordata > Amphibia > Anura > Ascaphidae > Ascaphus > Ascaphus truei. The sequence goes on from NC_134483.1 coordinate 555,766,087, forward strand.
CTCTTTCTTTCTCTCTCTGCGCTCTTTCTTTCTCTCCCTCTGCGCTCTTTCTTTCTCTCTCTGCGCTCTTTCTCTCTCTCTCTGCGCTCTTTCTCTCTCTCTCTGCGCTCTTTCTCTCTCTCTCTGCGCTCTTTCTCTCTCTCTCTGCGCTCTTTCTCTCTCTCTGCGCTCTCTCTCTCTCTGCGCTCTTTCTTTCTCTCTCTCTGCGCTCTTTCTTTCTCTCTCTGCGCTCTTTCTTTCTCTCTCTGCGCTCTTTCTCTCTCTCTCTCTCTGCGCTCTTTCTTTCTCTGCGCTCTTTCTTTCTCTCTCTGCGCTCTTTATTTCTCTCTCTGCGCTCTCTCTCTCTCTCTGCGCTCTTTCTTTCTCTCTCTCTGCGCTCTTTCTCTCTCTGCGCTCTTTCTCTCTCTGCGCTCTTTCTCTCTCTGCGCTCTTTCTTTCTCTCTCTGCGCTCTCTTTCATTGTCTGCTCTCTTTCTTCCTCTCTCTCTGCGCTCTTTTTTTCTCTACGCTCTTTCTCTCTCTCTGCGCTCTTTCTCTCTCTGCGCTCTCTCTCTTTCTTCTGCGCTCTATCTCTCTGCGCTCTCTCTCTGTCTGCGCTCTCTCTCTCTCTCTGCGCTCTCTCTTTCTCTCTGCGCTCTTTCTCTCTCTCTCTGCGCTCTCTCTTTCTCTCTGCGCTCTTTCTCTCTCTCTCTGCGCTCTTTCTCTCTCTCTCTCTGCGCTCTTTCTCTCTCTGCGCTCTTTCTCTCTCTGCGCTCTTTCTCTCTCTGCGCTCTTTCTTTCTCTTTCTCTCTCTGCGCTCTTTCTCTCTCTGTGCGCTCTTTCTCTCTCTATCTGCGCTCTTTCTCTCTCTCTCTCTGCGCTCTTTCTTTCTCTTTCTCTCTTTGCGCTCTCTCTCTCTCTGCGCTCTTTCTTTCTCTCTGCGCTCTTTCTCTCTCTGCGCACTTTCTTTCTCTCTGCGCTCTTTCTCTCTCGGCGCTCTTTCTCTCTCTCTCTCTCTGCGCTCTTTCTTTCTCTTTCTCTCTCTGCGCTCTCTCTCTCTCTGCGCTCTCTTTCTCTCTGCGCTCTCTTTCTCTCTGCGCTCTTTCTTTCTTTCTCTCTGCGCTCTTTCTTTCTTTCTTTCTTTCTTTCTCTCTGCGCTCTTTTTTTCTCTCTTTGCGCTCTTTTTTGTCTCTTTGCGCTCTTTCTTTCTCTCTCTGCGCTCTTTCTTTCTCTCTCTGCACTCTTTCTTTCTCTGCGCTCTTTATTTCTATCTCTGCGCTCTTTATTTCTCTCTCTGCGCTCTTTATTTCTCTCTCTGCGCTCTTTATTTCTCTCTCTGCGCTCTTTATTTCTCTCTCTGCGCTCTTTATTTCTCTCTGCGCTCTTTATTTCTCTCTCTGCGCTCTTTCTCTCTCTCTCTGCGCTCTCTCTCTGCGCTCTTTCTTTCTCTCTCTCTGCGCTCTTTCTTTCTCTCTCTCTGCGCTCTTTCTCTCTCTCTGCGCTCTTTCTCTCTCTCTGCGCTCTTTCTCTCTCTCTGCGCTCTTTCTCTCTCTCTGCGCTCTTTCTTTCTCTTTCTCTCTCTCTGCGCTCTCTCTCTCTCTCTCTGCGCTCTTTCTTTCTTTCTCTCTCTGCGCTCTTTCTTTCTCTCTCTGTGCTCTTTCTTTCTCTCTCTCTGCGCTCTTTCTTTCTCTGCGCACTTTCTTTCTCTCTCTCTGCGCTCTCTCTCTGTCTGCGCTCTCTTTCTCTCTGCGCTCTTTCTCTTTCTCTCTGCGCTCTTTCTCTCTCTCTCTGCGCTCTTTCTTCCTCTCTCTCTGCGCTCTCTCTCTCTCTCTCTCTGCGCTCTTTCTTTCTTTCTCTCTGCGCTCTTTCTTTCTTTCTCTCTGCGCTCTTTCTTTCTCTGCGCTCTCTCTCTCTCTGCGCTCTCTCTCTCTCTGCGCTCTTTCTTTCTCTCTCTGCGCTCATTCTTTCTCTCTCTGCGCTCATTCTTTCTCTCTCTCTGCGCTCATTCTTTCTTTGCGCTCTTTCTTTCTCTCTGCGCACTTTCTTTCTCTCTCTCTGCACTCTTTCTCTCTGCGCTCTTTCTTTCTCTCTGCGCTCTTTCTTTCTCTCTCTCTGCGCTCTCTCTCTCTCTGCGCTCTCTCTCTCTGTGCGCTCTCTCTCTTTGCGCTCTTTCTCTCTCTCTGCGCTCTTTCTCTCTCTCTGCGCTCTTTCTCTCTCTCTGTGCTCTCTTTCTTTCTCTCTCTGCGCTCTTTCTTTCTTTTTCTCTCTGCGCTCTTTCTTTCTCTCTCTGCGCTCTTTCTTTCTCTCTCTCTGCGCTCTTTCTTTCTCTCTGCGCTCTTTCTTACTCTCTGCGCACTTTCTTTCTCTCTCTCTCTGTCTGCGCTCTCTTTCTCTCTGCGCTCTTTCTCTCTCTCTCTCTGCGCTCTTTCTCTCTCTCTCTGCGCTCTTTCTTCCTCTCTCTCTGCGCGCACTCTCTCTCTCTCTCTCTCTCTGCGCTCTCTTTCTTTCTCTCTCTGCGCTCTTTCTTTCTCTCTCTCTCTGCGCTCTTTCTTTCTCTCTCTCTCTGCGCTCTTTCTTTCTCTCTCTGCGCTCTTTCTTTCTCTCTCTCTGCGCTCTCTCTCTCTCTCTCTCTCTCTCTGCGCTCTTTCTTTCTCTTTCTCTCTCTGCGCTCTTTCTTTCTCTTTCTCTTTCTCTTTCTCTGCGCTCTCTCTCTCTGTGCTCTTTCTTTCTCTCTGCGCTCTTTCTTTCTCTCTTTGCGCTCTTTTTTTCTCTCTTTGCGCTCTTTCTTTCTCTCTCTGCGCTCTTTCTTTCTGTCTCTCTACGCTCTTTCTTTCTCTGCGCTCTTTCTTTCTCTCTCTGCGCTCTTTATTTCTCTCTCTGCGCTCTCTCTCTCTGCGCTCTTTCTTTCTCTCTCTCTCTGCGCTCTTTCTTTCTCTCTCTCTCTGCGCTCTTTCTTTCTCTCTCTGCGCTCTTTCTTTCTCTCTCTCTGCGCGCTCTCTCTCTCTCTCTGCGCTCTTTCTTTCTCTTTCTCTCTCTGCGCTCTTTCTTTCTCTTTCTCTCTCTGCGCTCTTTCTTTCTCTTTCTCTCTCTGCGCTCTCTCTCTCTGTGCTCTTTCTTTCTCTCTGCGCTCTTTCTTTCTCTCTTTGCGCTCTTTCTTTCTCTCTTTGCGCTCTTTTTTCCTCTCTTTGCGCTCTTTCTTTCTCTCTCTCTGCGCTCTTTCTTTCTCTGCGCTCTTTCTTTCTCTCTCTGCGCTCTTTATTTCTCTCTCTGCACTCTCTCTCTCTGCGCTCTTTCTTTCTCTCTCTCTGCGCTCTTTCTTTCTCTCTCTGCGCTCTTTTTCTCTCTCTGCGCTCTCTCTCTCTCTCTGCGCTCTTTCTCTCTCTCTGCGCTCTTTCTCTCTCTCTGTGCTCTTTCTCTCTCTCTGTGCTCTTTCTCTTTCTCTGTGCTCTTTCTCTCTCTCTCTGTGCTCTTTCTCTCTCTGCGCTCTTTCTCTCTCTGCGCTCTCTCTCTCTCTGCGCTCTTTCTTTCTCTCTCTGCGCTCTCTTTCATTGTCTGCGCTCTTTCTTCCTCTCTCTGCGCTCTTTTTTTCTCTACGCTCTTTCTCTCTCTCTGCGCTCTCTCTCTTCTGCGCTCTCTCTCTCTGCGCTCTCTCTCTGCGCTCTCTCTTTCTCTCTGCGCTCTTTCTCTCTCTGCGCTCTTTCTCTCTCTCTCTCTGCGCTCTTTCTCTCTCTCTCTCTGCGCTCTTTCTTCCTCTATCTCTCTGCACTCTTTCTCTCTTACTCTCTGCGCTCTTTCTTTCTCTCTCTGCGCTCTTTCTCTCTCTCTGCGCTCTTTCTCTCTCTCTGCGCTCTTTCTCTCTCTCTGCGCTCTTTCTCTCTCTCTGTGCTCTTTCTTTCTCTCTCTCTGCGCTCTTTCTTTCTCTCTGCGCTCTTTCTTTCTCTCTGCGCACTTTCTTTCTCTCTCTCTCTCTGTCTGCGCTCTTTCTCTCTCTGCGCTCTTTCTCTCTCTCTCTGCGCTCTCTTTCTCTCTCTCTCTGCGCTCTTTCTTTCTCTCTCTCTCTGCGCTCTTTCTTTCTCTCTCTCTCTGCGCTCTTTCTTTCTCTCTCTGCGCTCTTTCTTTCTCTCTCTGCGCTCTTTCTTTCTCTCTCTGCGCTCTTTCTCTCTCTCTCTGCGCTCTCTCTCTCTCTCTCTGCGCTCTTTCTTTCTTTTTCTCTCTCTGCGCTCTTTCTTTCTCTTTCTCTCTCTGCGCTCTCTCTCTTTGCGCTCTTTTTTTCTCACTTTGCGCTCTTTTTTTCTCTCTTTGCGCTCTTTCTTTCTCTCTCTGCGCTCTTTCTTTCTCTCTCTCTGCGCTCTTTCTTTCTCTGCGCTCTTTCTTTCTCTCTCTCTGCGCTCTTTCTTTCTCTGCGCTCTTTCTTTCTCTCTCTGCGCTCTTTATTTCTCTCTCTGCGCTCTCTCTCTCTGCGCTCTTTCTTTCTCTCTCTCTCTGCACTCTTTCTTTCTCTCTCTGCGCTCTTTCTTTCTCTCTCTCTGCGCTCTTTCTCTCTCTCTCTCTGCGCTCTCTCTCTCTCTCTGCGCTCTCTCTCTCTCTCTGCGCTCTTTCTTTCTCTTTCTCTCTCTGCGCTCTCTCTCTCTGTGCTCTTTCTTTCTCTCTGCGCTCTTTCTTTCTCTCTTTGCGCTCTTTTTTTCTCTCTTTGCGCTCTTTCTTTCTCTCTCTGCGCTCTTTCTTTCTTTCTCTCTCTCTGCGCTCTTTCTTTCTCTGCGCTCTTTCTTTCTCTCTCTGCGCTCTTTATTTCTCTCTCTGCACTCTCTCTCTCTGCGCTCTTTCTTTCTCTCTCTGCGCTCTTTATTTCTCTCTCTGCGCTCTTTATTTCTCTCTCTGCGCTCTTTATTTCTCTCTCTGCGCTCTCTCTCTCTGCGCTCTTTCTTTCTCTCTCTCTGCGCTCTTTCTTTCTCTCTCTCTGCGCTCTTTCTTTCTCTCTCTCTGCGCTCTTTCTCTCTCTCTGCGCTCTTTCTCTCTCTCTGCGCTCTTTCTCTCTCTCTGCGCTCTTTCTCTCTCTCTGCGCTCTTTCTCTCTCTCTGCGCTCTTTCTCTCTCTCTGCGCTCTTTCTCTCTCTCTGCGCTCTTTCTCTCTCTCTGCGCTCTTTCTCTCTCTCTGCGCTCTCTCTCTCTGCGCTCTTTCTCTCTCTGCGCTCTTTCTCTCTCTCTGCGCTCTTTCTCTCTCTCTGCGCTCTTTCTCTCTCTCTGCACTCTCTCTCTTTCTTCTGCGCTCTCTCTCTCTCTGCGCTCTCTCTCTCTCTGCGCTCTCTCTTTCTCTCTGCGCTCTTTCTCTCTCTGCGCTTTTTCTCTCTCTCTCTCTGCGCTCTTTCTCTCTCTCTCTCTGCGCTCTTTCTTCCTCTATCTCTCTGCACTCTTTCTCTCTCACTCTCTGCGCTCTTTCTTTCTCTCTCTGCGCTCTTTCTCTCTCTCTGCGCTCTTTCTCTCTCTCTGCGCTCTTTCTCTCTCTCTGCGCTCTTTCTCTCTCTCTGCGCTCTTTCTCTCTCTCTGTGCTCTTTCTTTCTTTCTTTCTCTCTCTGCGCTCTTTCTTTCTTTCTCTCTCTGCGCTCTTTCTTTCTTTCTCTCTCTGCGCTCTTTCTTTCTTTCTCTCTCTGCGCTCTTTCTTTCTCTCTCTGCGCTCTTTCTTTCTCTCTCTCTGCGCTCTTTCTTTCTCTCTGCGCTCTTTCTTTCTCTCTCTCTCTCTGTCTGCGCTCTCTTTCTCTCTGCGCTCTTTCTCTCTCTCTCTCTGCGCTCTTTCTCTCTCTCTCTCTGCACTCTTTCTTCCTCTCTCTCTGCGCGCTCTCTCTCTCTCTCTGCGCTCTCTTTCTTTCTCTCTCTGCGCTCTTTCTTTCTCTCTCTCTCTGCGCTCTTTCTTTCTCTCTCTCTCTGCGCTCTTTCTTTCTCTCTCTGCGCTCTTTCTTTCTCTCTCTCTGCACTCTTTCTCTCTCTCTCTGCGCTCTCTCTCTCTCTCTCTGCGCTCTTTCTTTCTCTTTCTCTCTCTGCGCTCTTTCTTTCTCTTTCTCTCTCTGCGCTCTCTCTCTCTGTGCTCTTTCTTTCTCTCTGCGCTCTTTCTTTCTCTCTTTGCGCTCTTTTTTTCTCTCTTTGCGCTCTTTCTTTCTCTCTCTGCGCTCTTTCTTTCTCTCTCTCTGCGCACTTTCTTTCTCTGCGCTCTTTCTTTCTCTCTCTGCGCTCTTTATTTCTCTCTCTGCACTCTCTCTCTCTGCGCTCTTTCTTTCTCTCTCTCTCTGCGCTCTTTCTTTCTCTCTCTCTCTGCGCTCTTTCTTTCTCTCTCTCTCTGCGCTCTTTCTTTCTCTCTCTGCGCTCTTTCTTTCTCTCTCTCTGCGCTCTTTCTCTCTCTCTTTCTGCGCTCTCTCTCTCTCTCTCTGCGCTCTTTCTTTCTCTTTCTCTCTCTGCGCTCTTTCTTTCTCTTTCTCTCTCTGTGCTCTTTCTTTCTCTCTGCGCTCTTTCTTTCTCTCTTTGCGCTCTTTCTTTCTCTCTCTGCGCTCTTTCTTTCTCTCTCTGCGCTCTTTCTTTCTCTCTGCGCTCTTTCTTTCTCTCTCTGCGCTCTTTATTTCTCTCTCTGCGCTCTCTCTCTCTGCGCTCTTTCTTTCTCTCTCTGCGCTCTTTCTTTCTCTCTGCGCTCTTTCTTTCTCTCCCTCTGCGCTCTTTCTTTCTCTCTCTGCGCTCTTTCTCTCTCTCTCTGCGCTCTTTCTCTCTCTCTCTGCGCTCTTTCTCTCTCTCTCTGCGCTCTTTCTCTCTCTCTCTGCGCTCTTTCTCTCTCTCTGCGCTCTTTCTCTCTCTCTGCGCTCTCTCTCTCTGTGCTCTCTCTCTCTGCGCTCTCTCTCTCTGCGCTCTTTCTCTCTCTGCGCTCTTTCTCTCTCTGCGCTCTTTCTCTCTCTGCGCTCTTTCTCTCTCTGCGCTCTTTCTTTCTCTCTCTGCGCTCTTTCTTTCTCTCTCTGCGCTCTTTCTTTCATTGTCTGCGCTCTCTTTCATTGACTGCGCTCTTTCTTCCTCTCTCTCTGCGCTCTTTTTTTCTCTACGCTCTTTTTTTCTCTACGCTCTTTCTCTCTCTCTGCGCTCTCTCTCTGTCTGCGCTCTCTCTCTGTCTGCGCTCTCTCTCTGTCTGCGCTCTCTCTTTCTCTCTGCGCTCTTTCTCTCTGCGCTCTTTCTCTCTCTGCGCTCTTTCTCTCTCTCTCTCTGCGCTCTTTCTCTCTCTCTCTCTGCGCTCTTTCTTCCTCTATCTCTCTGCACTATTTCTCTCTCACTCTCTGCGCTCTTTCTTTCTCTCTCTGCGCTCTTTCTTTCTCTCTCTCTGCGCTCTTTGTCTCTCTCTGCGCTTTTTCTTTCTCTCTCTCTGCACTCTTTTTTTCTCTCTGCGCTCTCTCTCTCTCTCTCTGCGCTCTTTCTTTCTCTCTGCGCTCTCTCTCTCTCTGCGCTCTTTCTCTCTCTGCGCTCTTTCTCTCTCTGCGCTCTCTCTCTCTGCGCTCTTTCTCTCTGCGCTCTTTCTCTCTCTGCGCTCTTTCTCTCTCTGCGCTCTTTCTCTCTCTGCGCTCTTTCTCTCTCTGCGCTCTTTCTTTCTTTCTCTCTGCGCTCTTTGTTTCTCTCTGCGCTCTTTCTTTCTTTGCGCTCTTTCTTTCTCTCTGCGCACTTTCTTTCTCTCTCTCTGCACTCTTCCTCTCTGCGCTCTTTCTTTCTCTCTGCGCTCTCTCTCTCTGCGCTCTTTCTTTCTCTCTGCGCTCTCTCTCTCTGCGCTCTTTCTTTCTCTCTCTCTCTGCGCTCTTTCTTTCTCTCTCTCTAAGCGCTCTTTCTTTCTCTCTCTCTGCGCTCTCTCTCTCTCTCTGCGCTCTTTCTCTCTCTCTGCGCTCTTTCTCTCTCTCTGCGCTCTTTCTCTCTCTCTGCGCTCTTTCTCTCTCTCTGCGCTCTTTCTCTCTCTCTGCGCTCTTTCTCTCTCTGCGCTCTTTCTCTCTCTCTGCGCTCTTTCTTTCTTTCTCTCTCTGCGCTCTTTCTTTCTTTCTCTCTCTGCGCTCTTTCTTTCTCTCTCTGCGCTCTTTCTTTCTCTCTCTCTGCGCTCTCTTTCTCTCTGCGCATTTTGTTTCTCACTCTCTCTCTGTCTGCGCTCTCTTTCTCTCTGCGCTCTTTCTCTCTCTCTGCGCTCTTTCTCTCTCTCTCTGCGCTCTTTCTTCCTCTCTCTCTGCGCGCTCTCTCTCTCTCTCTCTCTGCACTCTCTTTCTTTCTCTCTCTGCGCTCTTTCTTTCTCTCTCTCTCTGCGCTCTTTCTTTCACTCTCTGCGCTCTTTCTCTCTCTCTCTGCGCCCGTCCCCCCAGTATACGCCCAGAACCATGGACCCGGTACTTGTGGTTCGGACTGTGTCCAACCAGCCATAATGTTGTGAGAGTGAAATTATGTCTAAGTCCAGCTTTGGTACATTAGAAGCAACTCTCAAACTTAACCTAAGCGTTTTTCAAAGCTACTATTTGGCTAACTTCTTATACAGTAGCGACATACTTTATTGAAGTAAATGCCGGCGGCATGCCGGGATCTACCCCAGCTGCCGCCAGTCACAAACGCGCGCCGCCGCGTTTCCCCCACGCACCCCCCCTCCATATCGCGCGCAATTACCCCCCCAAAGACACCCCGAACCCGGCTTCTACTCTGCCCCTCTGCTTCCCCGCACCCCCGCTTACCTAGATTTGAACTCCAGGGGTGTCGGGGAAGCCGGGCGCGCATGTGACTGTGACGTCACAGTGCGCCGCCACGCGCCGCGGCTACCCGCTTCCCAGCCTCATACAGCCAGCGGCATTTGCTCGAATAAGAGCTGCCGCTGCTGTAGGAATGTCTAGGAGCTCTGAAAATTTACGTGCGCGTCTTTCACTCTTCACGAGGGACTTAGAAGAATTTTGTGATATTTTTTATTAAAATGGTGTATAAGGGTTTATATATAAATATATTTTATGCACTGTATATGAGCTGGCGATTTCTAAGTCTGTGGTTCCGAGAGGGGGTAACCAGGCTCACTAATAAAGGTCAAGCCACTTGGCTACCAAAATGCCCTGCTTCAGCACAGACCAGAAAGGCATTGTGATAAGCGTATCCCCGGTATAGTCAGGGGTTAATGGGAGTCGTCCCCGTCCCCCCAGTATACGCCCAGAACCATGGACCCGGTACTTGTGGTTCGGACTGTCTCCAACCAGCCATAATGTTGTGAGAGTGAAATTATGTCTAAGTCCAGCTTTGGTACATTAGAAGCAACTCTCAAACTTAACCTAAGTGTTTTTCGAAGATACTATTTGGCTAACTTCTTATAGGAATGTCTAGGAGCTCTGAAAATGAACGTGCGCGTCTTTCACTCTTCACAAGGGACTTAGAAGAATTTTGTGATATTTTTTATTAAAATGGTGTATAAGGGTATATATATAAATATATTTTATGCACTGTATATGAGCTGGCGATTTCTAAGTCTGTGGTTCCGAGAGGGGGTAACCAGGCTCACTAATAAAGGTCAAGCCACTTGGCTGCCAGAATGCCCTGCTTCCTCTCACTGTCTCACACACACGATGCACAATTATCTCTCACTCCCTGACACACACACGATGCACAGCTATCTCTAACTTTCACACACACACAATGCACAGCTATCTCTCCCTGTCACACACACACACACGATGCACAGCTAGTGAGAGAGAGCTGTGCATCGTTTGTGTGTGTGACAGTGAGAGAGAGCTGTGCATTGTATGTGTGAGACAGGGAGAGATATCTGTGCATCGTGTGTGACAGTGAGAGATAGCAGTGCATCGTATGTGTTGACAGTGAGAGATAGCTGTGCATCGTGTGTGTGTGTGTGTGACAGTGAGAGATAGCTGTGCATCGTGTGTGTGTGTGACAGTGAGAAATAGCTGTGCATCGTGTGTGTGTGACAGTGAAAGATAGCTGTGCATCGTGTGTGTGTGACAGGGAGAGATAGCTGTGCATCATGTGTGTGTGTGACAGTGAGAGATAGCTGTGCATCGTGTGTGTGTGTGACAGTGAAAGATAGCTGTGCATCGTGTGTGTGTGTGTGTGACAGTGAGAGATAGCTGTGCATCGTGTGTGTGTGTGTGTGTGTGTGTGACAGTGATAGATAGCTGTGCATCTTGTGTGTGTGACAGGGAGAGATAGCTGTGCATTGTGTGTGACAGGGAGAGATAGCTGTGCATCGTGTGTGTGTCAGGGAGTGAGAGATAGCTGTGCATTGTGTGTGTGACAGTGAGATAGCTGTGCATCGTGTGTGTGTGACAGGGAGAGATAGCTGTTCATCGTGTGTGTGAAAGGGAGAGAGCTGTGCATCGTGTGTGTGTGTGTGTGACAGTGAGAGATAGCTGTGCATCGTGTGTGTGTGTGACAGTGAGAGATATCTGTGCATCGTGTGTGTGTGTGACAGGGAGAGATAGCTGTGCATCATGTGTGTGTGTGACAGTGAGAAATAGCTGTGCATCGTGTGTGTGTGACAGTGAAAGATAGCTGTGCATCGTGTGTGTGTGACAGGGAGAGATAGCTGTGCATCATGTGTGTGTGTGACAGTGAAAGATAGCTGTGCATCGTGTGTGTGTGTGTGTGTGACAGTGAGAAATAGCTGTGTATCGTGTGTGTGTGTTTGACAGTGAGAGATAGCTGTGCATCGTGTGTATGTGACAGTGAGAGATAGCTGTGCATCGTGTGTGTGTGTGTGTGTGACAGGGAGAGATAGCTGTGCATCATGTGTGTGTGACAGTGAGAGATAGCTGTGCATCGTGTGTGTGACAGTGATAGATAGCTGTGCATTGTGTGTGTGTGTGACAGGGAGAGATAGCTGTGCATTGTGTGTGTGTGTGACAGGGAGAGATAGCTGTGCATCGTGTGTGTGTCAGGGAGTGAGAGATAGCTGTGCATCATGTGTGTGTGACAGGGAGAGATAGCTGTGCATTGTGTGTGTGACAGTGAGAGATAGCTGTGCACCGTGTGTGTGTGACAGGGAGAGATAGCTGTTCATCGTGTGTGTGTGTGTGTGTGTCAAGGAGTGAGAGATAGTTGTGAATCTTGTGTGTGTCAGGGAGTGAGAGATAGCTGTGCATCGTGTGAGTGTTTCAGGGAGTGATAGATAGCTGTGCATCGTGTGTGTGTGACAGTGAGAGATAGCTGTGCATCGTGTGAGTGTGACAGTGAGAGTTAGCTGTGCATCGTGTGTGTGTGACAGGGAGAGATAGATGTGCATCGTGTGTGTGACAGGGAGAGAAAGCTGTGCATCGTGTGTGTGTGACAGGGAGAGATAGCTGTGCATCATGTGTGTGAGACAGGGAGAGATAGCTGTGCATCGTGTGTGTGTGTGACAGAGAGAGATAGCTGTGCATCGTGTGTGTGTGTCAGGGAGTGAGAGATAGCTGTGCATCGTGTGTGTGACAGGGAGAGATAGCTGTGCATTGTGTGTGTGAAAGGGAGAGATAGCTGTGCATCGTGTGTGTGTCAGGGAGTGAGAGATAGTTGTGCATCGTGTGTGTGAGACAGTGAGAGATAGCTGTGCATTGTGTGTGTGTGACAGTGAGAGACAGCTGTGCATCGTGTGTGTGTGACAGGGAGAGATAGCTGTGCATCGTGTGTGTGTCAGGGAGTGAGAGATAGCTGTGCATCAGGTGTGTGTGACAGGGAGAGATAGCTGTGCATTGTGTGTGTGTGTGACAGTGAGAGATATCTGTGCATCGTGTGTGTGTGACAGGGAGAGATAGCTGTTCATCGTGTGTGTGTGTGTGTGTGTCAAGGAGTGAGAGATAGTTGTGCATCATGTGTGTGTCAGGGAGTGAGAGATAGCTGTGCATCGTGTGTGTGTTTCAGGGAGTGAGAGATAGCTGTGCATCGTGTGTGTGTGACAGTGAGAGATAGCTGTGCATCATGTGTGTGTGTGTGACAGGGAGAGATAGTTGTGCATCGTGTGTGCATCTCTCACTGTCACACATATGATGCACAGCTATCTCTCCCTGTCACACACACACGATGCACAGCTATCTCACACTGTCACACACACACACACACACACACACACACACACACACTAGGCACAGCTATCTCTCCCTGTCACATACACACGATGCACAGCTATCTCTCACTGTCACACACACACACACGATGCACAGCTAACTCTGTCACAAACACACGAGGCACAGCTATCTCTCACTCCCTGGCACACACACACAATGGACAGCTATCTCTCACTGTCACACACACGATGCACAGCTATCTCTCACTCCCTGACACACGCACACAATGCGCCGCGTCACTGTCAGTGCTATGAGGGTGAGGCAGGGGTTACTATGGGGTGAGGCAGGGGTTACTATGGGGTGAGGCAAGGGTTACTATGGGGTGAGGCAGGGGTTACTATGGGGTGCGGCAGGGGTTACTATGGTGTGAGGCTGGAGTTACTATGGGGTGATGCAGGGGTTACTATGGGGTGAGGCAGGGTTTACTAAGGGGTGAGGCAGGGGTTACTAGGGGGTGCGGCAGGGGTTACTATGGGGTGAGGCAGGGGTTACTATGGGGTGCGGCAGGGGTTACTATGGTGTGAGGCTGGAGTTACTATGGGGTGATGCAGGGGTTACTATGGGGTGAGGCAGGGTTTACTATGGGGTGAGGCAGGGGTTACTATGGGGTGAGGCAGGGTTTACTATGGGGTGAGGCAGGGGTTAATATGGGGTGAGGCAGGGGTTCATATGGGGTGAAACAGGGGTTCATATGGGGTGAGGCAGGGGTTACTATGGGGTGAGGCAGGGTTTACTATGGGGTGAGGCAGGGTTTACTATGGGGTGAGGCAGGGTTTACTATGGGGTGAGGGAGGGTTTACTATGGGGTGAGGCAGGGGTTAATATGGGGTGAGGCAGGGGTTACTATGGGGTGAGGCAGGGGTTACTATGGGGTGAGGCAGGGGTTAATATGGGGTGAGGCAGGGTTTAGTATGGGGTGAGGTGGGGTTAATATTGGGTGAGGCAGGGGTTACTATGGGTTGAGGCAGGGTTTACTATGGGGTGAGGCAGGGGTTATATGGGGTGAGGCAGGGTTTACTATGGGGTGAGGCAGGGTTTACTATGGGGTGAAGTAGGAGTTAATATGGGGTGAGGCAGGGGTTACTATGGGGTGAGGCAGGGGTTACTATGGGGTGCGGCAGGGGTTAATATGGGGTGAGGCAAGGGTTACTATGGGGTGAGGCAGGGGTTACTAGGGGGTGCGGCAGGGCTTACTATGGGGTGAGGCAAGGGTTACTATGGGGTGAGGCAGGGGTTACTATGGGGTGCGGCAGGGGTTACTATGGTGTGAGGCTGGAGTTACTATGGGGTGAGGCAGGGGTTACTTTGGGGTGAGGCAGGGGTTACTATGGAGTGAGGCAGGGGTTAATATGGGGTGAGGCAGGGGTTACTGTGGGGTGAGGCAGGGGTTACTATGGGGTGAGGCAGGGTTTACTATGGGGTGAGGCAGGGGTTACTTAGGGGTGAAGCAGGAGTTAATATGGGGTGAGGCAGGGTTTACTATGGGGTGAGGCAGGGTTTACTATGGGGTGAGGCAGGGGTTACTATGGGGTGAAGCAGGAGTTAATATGGGGTGAGGCAGGGGTTAATATGGGGTGAGGCAGGGGTTACTATGGGGTGAGGCAGGGGTTACTATGGTGTGCGGCAGGGGTTAATATGGAGTGAGGCAGGGGTTACTATGGGGTGAGGCAGGGGTTACTATGGGGTGCGGCAGGGGTTACTATGGGGTGCGGCAGGGGTTACTATGGGGTGAGGCAGGGGTTACTATGGGGTGCGGCAGGGGTTACTATGGGGTGAGGCAGGGGTTACTATGGGGTGAGGCAGGGGTTACTATGGGGTGAGGCAGGGGTTACTATGGGGTGAGGCAGTGGTTACTATGGGGTGAGGCAGGGGTTACTATGGGGTGAGGCAGGGGTTACTATGGGGTGAGGCAGGGGTTACTATGGGGTGCGGCAGGGGTTACTATGGGGTGAGGCTGGGGTTACTATGGGGTGAGGCAGGGGTTATTATGTGGTGAGGCAGGGGTTACTTCTTTCTCTCTCAGGCCTGAGTAACTACAGGCACACCCGCATTAACGTACGCAATGGGACTAAGCTAACAGGCCTGAGTAACACAGGCATACCCCGCAGTAACGTACGCAATGGGACTAATCTAACAGGCCTGAGTAACTACAGGCATACCCCGCATTAACGTACGCAATGGGACAATCTAATAGGCCTGAGTAACTAAAGGCATTCCCCGCATTAACGTATGCAATGGGACTAAGCTAACAGGCCTGAGTAACTACAGGCATACCCTGCATTAACGTACGCAATGGGACTAAGCTAACAGGCCTGAGTTACACAGGCATACCCCGCATTAACGTTCACAATGGGACTATGGCCTCTACAGTATATCACAAAAGGGGTTAAGTCTCCAGGAGAGGAACTCCTGCAGGAATGATACTCGGCCCTGCTCTATATTAGATGCTGGTGTTACATATTGGCAGGTTGCAGTGCCTGACGTACCCCAGGCCGCCCCCCGGGGCAATGAGTGAGGGGCCGAGGATCTCTCCGCTGAGCCAGATGCTTCTCTTTAATTAGCGAGTTTTGTTGCAGGCGGAGCAGCTGTCACTCAATAATCAGCACAGGTCACTGTGCCTCGTGTGTGACAGGGAGGGAGAGATAACTGTGCCTCATGTGTGACAGGGAGTGAGAGATAGCTGTGCCTTGTGTGTGACAGGGAGTGAGAGATAGCTGTGCATCGTGTGTGTGACAGTGAGAGATAGCTGTGCATCGTATGTGTTGACAGTGAGAGATAGCTGTGCATCGTGTGTGTGTGTGTGACAGTGAGAGATAGCTGTGCATCGTGTGTGTGTGTGTGTGACAGTGAGAGATAGCTGTGCATCGTGTGTGTGTGACAGGGAGAGATAGCTGTGCATCATGTGTGTGTGTGACAGTGAGAAATAGCTGTGCATCGTGTGTGTGTGACAGTGAAAGATAGCTGTGCATCGTGTGTGTGACAGTGAGAGATAGCTGTGCATCGTGTGTGTGTGACAGGGAGAGATAGCTGTGCATCATGTGTGTGTGTGACAGTGAGAAATAGCTGTGCATCGTGTGTGTGTGACAGTGAAAGATAGCTGTGCATCGTGTGTGTGTTACAGGGAGAGATAGCTGTGCATCATGTGTGTGTGTGACAGGGAGAGATAGCTGTGCATCGTGTGTGTGTGTGACAGTGAAAGATAGCTGTGCATCGTGTGTGTATGACAGGGAGAGATAGCTGTGCATCGTGTGTGTGTGACAGGGAGAGATAGCTGTGCATCGTGTGTGGTGGAGTGAGAGCTGTGCATCGTGTGTGTGTGACAGTGTGAGATAGCTGTGCATCGTCTGTGTGTGTGACAGTGAGATAGCTGTGCATCGTTTGTGTGTGTGACAGTGAGAGAGAGCTGTGCATCGTTTGTGTGTGTGACAGTGAGAGAGAGCTGTGCATCGTGTGTGTGTGTGAGACAGTGAGAGATAGCTGTGCATTGTATGTGTGAGACAGGGAGAGATATCTGTGCATCGTGTGTGACAGTGAGAGATAGCTGTGTATCGTATGTGTTGACAGTGAGAGATAGCTGTGCATCGTGTGTGTGTGTGTGTGTGTGTGTGACAGTGAGAGATAGCTGTGCATCGTGTGTGTGTGTGTGTGACAGTGAGAGATAGCTGTGCATCGTGTGTGTGTGACAGGAAGAGATAGCTGTGCATCATGTGTGTGTGTGACAGTGAGAAATAGCTGTGCATCGAGTGTGTGTGACAGTGAAAGATAGCTGTGCATCGTGTGTGTGTGTGTGAGACAGTGAGAGATAGCTGTGCATTGTATGTGTGAGACAGGGAGAGATATCTGTGCATCGTGTGTGACAGTGAGAGATAGCTGTGCATCGTATGTGTTGACAGTGAGAGATAGCTGGGCATCGTGTGTGTGTGTGTGTGACAGTGGGAGATAGCTGTGCATCGTGTGTGTGTGTGTGACAGTGAGAGATAGCTGTGCATCGTGTGTGTGTGACAGGGAGAGATAGCTGTGCATCATGTGTGTGTGTGACAGTGAGAAATAGCTGTGCATCGTGTGTGTGTGACAGTGAAAGATAGCTGTGCATCGTGTGTGTGTGTGACAGTGAGAGATAGCTGTGCATCGTGTGTGTGTGACAGGGAGAGATAGCTGTGCATCATGTGTGTGTGTGACAGTGAGAAATAGCTGTGCATCGTGTGTGTGTGACAGTGAAAGATAGCTGTGCATCGTGTGTGTGTGTGACAGTGAGAGATAGCTGTGCATCGTGTGTGTGTGACAGGGAGAGATAGCTGTGCATCATGTGTGTGTGTGACAGTGAGAAATAGCTGTGCATCGTGTGTGTGTGACAGTGAAAGATAGCTGTGCATCGTGTGTGTGTGACAGGGAGAGATAGCTGTGCATCATGTGTGTGTGTGACAGTGAGAGATAGCTGTGCATCGTGTGTGTGTGTGACAGTGAAAGATAGCTGTGCATCGTGTGTGTTTTTTACAGGAAGAGATAGCTGTGCATCGTGTGTGTATGACAGGGAGAGATAGCTGTGCATCGTGTGTGTGTGACAGGGAGAGATAGCTGTGCATCGTGTGTGTGTGTGTGACAGTGATAGATAGCTGTGCATCGTGTGTGTGTGACAGGGAGAGATAGCTGTGCATTGTGTGTGACAGGGAGAGATAGCTGTGCATCGTGTGTGTGTCAGGGAGTGAGAGATAGCTGTGCATCATGTGTGTGTGACAGGGAGAGATAGCTGTGCATTGTGTGTGTGACAGTGAGATAGCTGTGCATCGTGTGTGTGTTACAGGGAGAGATAGCTGTGCATCGTGTGAGTGTGACAGTGAGAGTTAGCTGTGCATCGTGTGTGTGTGACAGGGAGAGATAGATGTGCATCGTGTGTGTGAAAGGGAGAGAGCTGTGCATCGTGTGTGTGTGTGTGACAGTGAGAGATAGCTGTGCATCGTGTGTGTGTGTGTGACAGTGAGAGATAGCTGTGCATCGTGTGTGTGTGACAGTGAGAGATAGCTGTGCATCATGTGTGTGTGTGACAGGGAGAGATAGCTGTGCATCGTGTGTGTGTGACAGTGATAGATAGCTGTGCATCGTGTGTGTGTGACAGGGAGAGATAGCTGTGCATTGTGTGTGTGTGACAGGGAGAGATAGCTGTGCATCGTGTGTGTGTCAGGGAGTGAGAGATAGCTGTGCATCATGTGTGTGTGACAGGGAGAGATAGCTGTGCATCGTGTGTGTGTGACAGGGAGAGATAGCTGTTCATCGTGTGTGTGTGTGTGTGTCAAGGAGTGAGAGATAGTTGTGAATCCTGTGTGTGTCAGGGAGAGAGAGCTGTGCATTGTGTGTGTGAAAGGGAGAGATAGCTGTGCATCGTGTGTGTGTCAGGGAGTGAGAGATAGTTGTGCATCGTGTGTGTGAGACAGTGAGAGATAGCTGTGCATTGTGTGTGTGTGACAGTGAGAGACAGCTGTGCATCGTGTGTGTGTGACAGGGAGAGATAGCTGTGCATCGTGTGTGTGTCAGGGAGTGAGAGATAGCTGTGCATCATGTGTGTGTGACAGGGAGAGATAGCTGTGCATTGTGTGTGTGTGACAGTGAGAGATATCTGTGCATCGTGTGTGTGTGACAGGGAGAGATAGCTGTGCATCATGTGTGTGGGTGTGACAGGGAGAGATAGTTGTGCATCGTGTGTGCATCTCTCACTGTCACACATACGATGCACAGCTATCTCTCCCTGTCACACACACACGATGCACAGCTATCTCACACTGTCACACACAAACTAGGCACAGCTATCTCTCCCTGTCACATACACACGATGCACAGCTATCTCTCACTGTCACACACACACACACGATGCACAGCTAACTCTCACTGTCACAAACACACGAGGCACAGCTATCTCTCACTCCCTGACACACACACACAATGGACAGCTATCTCTCACTGTCACACACACGATGCACAGCTATCTCTCACTCCCTGACACACGCACACAATGCGCCGCGTCACTGTCAGTGCTATGAGGGTGAGGCAGGGGTTACTATGGGGTGAGGCAGGGGTTACTATGGGGTGCGGCAGGGGTTAATATGGGGTGAGGCAAGGGTTACTATGGGGTGAGGCAGGGGTTACTAGGGGGTGCGGCAGGGGTTACTATGGGGTGAGGCAAGGGTTACTATGGGGTGAGGCAGGGGTTACTATGGGGTGCGGCAGGGGTTACTATGGTGTGAGGCTGGAGTTACTATGGGGTGATGCAGGGGTTACTATGGGGTGAGGCAGGGTTTACTATGGGGTGAGGCAGGGGTTACTATGGGGTGAGGCAGGGGTTACTATGGGGTGAGGCAGGGTTTACTATGGGGTGAGGCAGGGTTTACTATGGGGTGAGGCAGGGGTTACTATGGGGTGAGGCAGGGGTTACTATGGGGTGAGGCAGGGTTTACTATGGGGTGAGGCAGGGTTTACTATGGGGTGAGGCAGGGTTTACTATGGGGTGAGGCAGGGGTTAATATGTGGTGAGGCAGGGGTTAATATGGGGTGAAACAGGGGTTCATATGGGGTGAGGCAGGGGTTACTATGGGGTGAGGCAGGGTTTACTATGGGGTGAGGCAGGGTTTACTATGGGGTGAGGCAGGGTTTACTATGGGGTGAGGCAGGGGTTAATATGGGATGAGGCAGGGGTTACTATGGGGTGAGGCAGGGGTTACTATGGGGTGAGGCAGGGGTTAATATGGGGTGAGGCAGGGTTTAGTATGGGGTGAGGCAGGGTTAATATTGGTTGAGGCAGGGTTTACTATGGGGTTAGGCAGGGGTTAATATGGTGTGAGGCAGGGGTTACTATGGGATGAGGCAGGGGTTATATGGGGTGAGGCAGGGTTTACTATGGGGTGAGGCAGGGTTTACTATGGGGTGAGGCAGGGGTTACTATGGGGTGAGGCAGGGGTTAATATGGGGTGCGGCAGGGTTTAGTATGGGGTGAGGCGGGGTTAATATTGGGTGAGGCAGGGGTTTACTATGGGTTGAGGCAGGGTTTACTATGGGGTGAGGCAGGGGTTAATATGGTGTGAGGCAGGGGTTACTATGGGATGAGGCAGGGGTTATATGGGGTGAGGCAGGGTTTACTATGGGGTGAGGCAGGGTTTACTATGGGGTGAGGCAGGGGTTACTATGGGATGAAGTAGGAGTTAATATGGGGTGAGGCAGGGGTTACTATGGGGTGAGGCAGGGGTTACTAGGGGGTGCGGCAGGGGTTACTATGGGGTGAGGCAAGGGTTACTATGGGGTGAGGCAGGGGTTACTATGGGGTGCGGCAGGGGTACTATGGTGTGAGGCTGGAGTGACTATGGGGTGAGGCAGGGGTTACTTTGGGTTGAGGCAGGGGTTACTATGGAGTGAGGCAGGGGTTAATATGGGGTGAGGAAGGGGTTACTGTGGGGTGAGGCAGGGGTTACTATGGGGTGAGGCAGGATTTACTATGGGGTGAGGCAGGGGTTACTATGGGGTGAAGCAGGAGTTAATATGGGGTGAGGCAGGGTTTACTATGGGGTGAGGCAGGGGTTACTATGGGGTGAAGCAGGAGTTAATATGGGGTGAGGCAGGGGTTAATATGGGGTGAGGCAGGGGTTACTATGGGGTGAGGCAGGGGTTACTATGGGGTGCGGCAGGGGTTACTATGGGGTGCGGCAGGGGTTACTATGGGGTGAGACAGGGGTTACTATGGGGTGAGGCAGGGGTTACTATGGGGTGCGGCAGGGGTTACTATGGGGTGAGGCAGGGGTTACTATGGGGTGAGGCAGGGGTTACTATGGCGTGAGGCAGGGGTTACTATGGGGTGAGGCAGGGGTTACTATGGGGTGAGGCAGGGGTTACTATGGGGTGAGGCAGGGGTTACTATGGGGTGAGGCAGGGGTTACTATGGGGTGCGGCAGGGGTTACTATGGGGTGAGGCTGGGGTTACTATGGGGTGAGGCAGGGGTTACTATGGGGTGAGGCAGGGGTTACTATGTGGTGAGGCAGGGGTTTCTTCTTTCTCTCTCAGGCCTGAGTAACTACAGGCACACCCGCATTAACGTACGCAATGGGACTAAGCTAACAGGCCTGAGTAACACAGGCATACCCCGCAGTAACGTATGCAATGGGACTAAGCTAACAGGCTTGAGTAACACAGGCATACCCCGCATTAACGTACGCAATGGGACAATCTAATAGGCCTGAGTAACTAAAGGCATTCCCCGCATTAACGTACGCAATGGGACTAAGCTAACAGGCCTGAGTAACTACAGGCATACCCTGCATTAACGTACGCAATGGGACTAAGCTAACAGGCCTGAGTTACACAGGCATACCCCGCATTAACGTTCACAATGGGACTATGGCCTCTACAGTATATCACAAAAGGGGTTAAGTCTCCAGGAGAGGAATTCCTGCAGGAATGATACTCGGCCCTGCTCTATATTAGATGCTGGTGTTACATATTGG
Source organism: Ascaphus truei (assembly GCF_040206685.1). NCBI lineage: Eukaryota > Metazoa > Chordata > Amphibia > Anura > Ascaphidae > Ascaphus > Ascaphus truei. Next base: position 555,786,622 of record NC_134483.1, read on the forward strand.
CAGGTTGCAGTGCCTGACGTACCCCAGGCCGCCCCCCGGGGCAATGAGTGAGGGGCCGAGGATCTCTCCGCTGAGCAAGATGCTTCTCTTTAATTAGCGAGTTTTGTTGCAGGCTGAGCAGCTGTCACTCAATAATCAGCACAGATCACTGTGCCTCGTGTGTGACAGGGAGTGAGAGATAGCTGTGCATCGTGTGTGTGACAGTGAGAGATAGCTGTGCATCGTATGTGTTGACAGTGAGAGATAGCTGTGCATCGTGTGTGTGTGTGTGTGTGTGTGTGTGTGTGTGTGACAGTGAGAGATAGCTGTGCATCGTGTGTGTGTGTGTGTGTGACAGTGAGAGATAGCTGTGCATCGTGTGTGTGACAGGGAGAGATAGCTGTGCATCATGTGTGTGTGTGACAGTGAGAAATAGCTGTGCATCGTGTGTGTGTGACAGTGAAAGATAGCTGTGCATCGTGTGTGTGACAGTGAGAGATAGCTGTGCATCGTGTGTGTGTGACAGGGAGAGATAGCTGTGCATCATGTGTGTGTGTGACAGGGAGAGATAGCTGTGCATCGTGTGTGTGTGTGACAGTGAAAGATAGCTGTGCATCGTGTGTGTATGACAGGGAGAGATAGCTGTGCATCGTGTGTGTGTGACAGGGAGAGATAGCTGTGCATTGTGTGTGGCGGAGTGAGAGCTGTGCATCGTGTGTGTGTGACAGTGTGAGATAGCTGTGCATCGTGTGTGTGTGACAGTGAGATAGCTGTGCATCGTTTGTGTGTGTGACAGTGAGAGAGAGCTGTGCATCGTTTGTGTGTGTGACAGTGAGAGAGAGCTGTGCATCGTGTGTGTGTGTGTGTGAGACAGTGAGAGATAGCTGTGCATTGTATGTGTGAGACAGGGAGAGATATCTGTGCATCGTGTGTGACAGTGAGAGATAGCTGTGCATCGTATGTGTTGACAGTGAGAGATAGCTGTGCATCATGTGTGTGTGTGTGTGACAGTGAGAGAAAGCTGTGCATCGTGTGTGTGTGTGTGTGTGTGTGTGTGTGTGTGTGTGTGTGTGTGTGTGTGTGTGTGTGTGTGTGTGTGTGTGTGTGAGTGTGACCGTGAGAGATAGCTGTGCATCGTGTGTGTGTGACAGGGAGAGATAGCTGTGCATCATGTGTGTGTGTGACAGTGAGAAATAGCTGTGCATCGAGTGTGTGTGACAGTGAAAGATAGCTGTGCATCGTGTGTGTGTGAGACAGTGAGAGATAGCTGTGCATTGTATGTGTTGACAGTGAGAGATAGCTGTGCATCGTGTGTGTGTGTGTGTGACAGTGAGAGATAGCTGTGCATCGTGTGTGTGTGTGTGTGTGTGTGTGACAGTGAGAGATAGCTGTGCATCGTGTGTGTGTGTGTGTGACAGGGAGAGATAGCTGTGCATCATGTGTGTGTGTGACAGTGAGAAATAGCTGTGCATCGTGTGTGTGTGACAGTGAAAGATAGCTGTGCATCGTGTGTGTGTGTGTGTGACAGTGAGAGATAGCTGTGCATCGTGTGTGTGTGACAGGGAGAGATAGCTGTGCATCATGTGTGTGTGTGACAGTGAGAAATAGCTGTGCATCGTGTGTGTGTGACAGTGAAAGATAGCTGTGCATCGTGTGTGTGTGACAGGGAGAGATAGCTGTGCATCATGTGTGTGTGTGACAGTGAGAGATAGCTGTGCATTGTGTGTGTGTGTGTCACAGTGAAAGATAGCTGTGCATCGTGTGTGTTTTTTACAGGAAGAGATAGCTGTGCATCGTGTGTGTATGACAGGGAGAGATAGCTGTGCATCGTGTGTGTGTGACAGGGAGAGATAGCTGTGCATCGTGTGTGGCGGAGTGAGAGCTGTGCATCGTGTGTGTGTGACAGTGTGAGATAGCTGTGCATCGTTTGTGTGTGTGACAGTGAGAGAGAGCTGTGTATCGTTTGTGTGTGTGACAGTGAGAGAGAGCTGTGCATCGTGTGTGTGTGTGAGACAGTGAGAGATAGCTGTGCATTGTATGTGTGAGACAGGGAGAGATATCTGTGCATCGTGTGTGACAGTGAGAGATAGCTGTGCATCGTGTGTGTGTGTGTGTGTGTGTCTGTGTGTGTCTGTGTGTGTGTGTGTGACAGTGAGAGATAGCTGTGCATCGTGTGTGTGTGTGTGACAGTGAGAGATAGCTGTGCATCGTGTGTGTGTGACAGGGAGAGATAGCTGTGCATCATGTGTGTGTGTGACAGTGAGAAATAGCTGTGCATCGTGTGTGTGTGACAGTGAAAGATAGCTGTGCATCGTGTGTGTGTGACAGGGAGAGATAGCTGTGCATCATGTGTACAGCAGCGGCAGCTCTTATTCGAGCAAAAGCCGCTGGCTGTATGTGGCTGAAAAGCGGGTAGCCGCGGCGCGTGGCGGCGCACTGTGACGTCACAGTCACATGCGCGCCCGGCTTCCCCGTCTTCCCCGGCTTCCCCAGGCTTCCCCGACACCCCTGGAGATGACATTAAGGTAAGCGGGGGTTCGGGGAAGCAGAGTGGCAGAGCAGAAGGGGTACAGGGGTCCGGAAGCGTGTGTAAATTGCGCGCGATGGAGGAGGGGGGGTGAGTGGGGGAACGCGGCGGCGCGCGTGCATTACTGGCGGCAGCTGGGGCAGATCCCGGCATGCCGCCGGTATTTAGTTCAATAAGATATGTCGCTACTGTATGTGTGACAGTGAGAGATAGCTGTGCATCGTGTGAGTGTGACAGTGAGAGTTAGCTGTGCATCGTGTGTGTGTGACAGGGAGAGATAGATGTGCATCGTGTGTGTGACAGGGAGAGATAGCTGTGCATCGTGTGTGTGTGACAGGGAGAGATAGCTGTGCATCGTGTGTGTGAGACAGGGAGAGATAGCTGTGCATCGTGTGTGTGTGACAGAGAGAGATAGCTGTGCATCGTGTGTGTGTGTCAGGGGGTGAGAGATAGCTGTGCATCGTGTGTGTGACAGGGAGAGATAGCTGTGCATTGTGTGTGTGAAAGGGAGAGATAGCTGTGCATCGTGTGTGTGTCAGGGAGTGAGAGATAGTTGTGCATCGTGTGTGTGAGACAGTGAGAGATAGCTGTGCATTGTGTGTGTGTGACAGTGAGAGACAGCTGTGCATCGTGTGTGTGTGACAGGGAGAGATAGCTGTGCATCGTGTGTGTGTCAGGGAGTGAGAGATAGCTGTGCATCATGTGTGTGTGACAGGGAGAGATAGCTGTGCATTGTGTGTGTGTGACAGTGAGAGATATCTGTGCATCGTGTGTGTGTGACAGGGAGAGATAGCTGTTCATCGTGTGTGTGTGTGTGTGTGTGTGTGTGTGTGTGTGTGTGTGTGTGTGTGTGTGTCAAGGAGTGAGAGATAGTTGTGCATCGTGTGTGTCAGGGAGTGAGAGATAGCTGTGCATCGTGTGTGTGTTTCAGGGAGTGAGAGATAGCTTTGCATCGTGTGTGTGTGACAGTGAGAGATAGCTGTGCATCATGTGTGTGTGTGTGACAGGGAGAGATAGTTGTGCATCGTGTGTGCATCTCTCACTGTCACACATACGATGCACAGCTATCTCTCCCTGTCACACACACACGATGCACAGCTATCTCACACTGTCACACACACACTAGGCACAGCTATCTCTCCCTGTCACATACACACGATGCACAGCTATCTCTCACTGTCACACACACACACACGATGCACAGCTAACTCTCACTGTCACAAACACACGAGGCACAGCTATCTCTCACTCCCTGACACACACACACAATGGACAGCTATCTCTCAGTCACACACACGATGCACAGCTATCTCTCACTCCCTGACACACGCACACAATGCGCCGCGTCACTGTCAGTGCTATGAGGGTGAGGCAGGGGTTACTATGGGGTGCGGCAGGGGTTAATATGGGGTGAGGCAAGGGTTACTATGGGGTGAGGCAGGGGTTACTAGGGGGTGCGTCACGGGTTACTATGGGGTGAGGCAAGGGTTACTATGGGGTGAGGCAGGGGTTACTATGGTGTGAGGCTGGAGTTACTATGGGGTGATGCAGGGGTTACTATGGGGTGAGGCAGGGGTTACTATGGGGTGAGGCAGGGTTTACTATGGGGTGAGGCAGGGTTTACTATGGGGTGAGGCAGGGGTTACTATGGGGTGAGGCAGGGGTTACTATGGGGTGAGGCAGGGGTTACTATGGGGTGAGGCAGGGGTTACTATGGGGTGAGGCATGGTTTACTATGGGGTGAGGCAGGGTTTACTATGGGGTGAGGCAGGGGTTAATATGTGGTGAGGCAGGGGTTAATATGGGGTGAAACAGGGGTTACTATGGGGTGAGGCAGGGGTTACTATGGGGTGAGGCAGGGTTTACTATGGGGTGAGACAGGGTTTACTATGGGGTGAGGCAGGGTTTACTATGGGGTGAGGCAGGGGTTAATATGGGGTGAGGCAGGGGTTAATATGGGGTGAGGCAGGGGTTACTATGGGATGAGGCAGGGGTTACTATGGGGTGAGGCAGGGGTTACTATGGGGTGAGGCAGGGGTTACTATGGGGTGAGGCAAGGTTTAGTATGGGGTGAGGCGGGGTTAATATTGGGTGAGGCAGGGGTTACTATGGGTTGAGGCAGGGTTTACTATGGGGTGAGGCAGGGGTTAATATGGTGTGAGGCAGGGGTTACTATGGGATGAGGCAGGGGTTATATGGGGTGAGGCAGGGTTTACTATGGGGTGAGGCAGGGTTTACTATGGGGTGAGGCAGGGTTTACTATGGGGTGAGGCAGGGGTTACTATGGGGTGAAGTAGGAGTTAATATGGGGTGAGGCAGGGGTTACTATGGGGTGAGGCAGGGGTTACTATGGGGTGCGGCAGGGGTTAATATGGGGTGAGGGAAGGGTTACTATGGGGTGAGGCAGGGGTTACTAGGGGGTGCGGCAGGGGTTACTATGGGGTGAGGCAAGGGTTACTATGGGGTGCTGCAGGGGTTACTATGGGGTGAGGTTGGGGTTACTATGGGGTGAGGCAGGGGTTACTATGGGGTGAGGCAGGGGTTACTATGGGGTGAGGCAGGGGTTACTATGGGGTGCGGCAGGGGTTACTATGGGGTGAGGCTGGGGTTACTATGGGGTGAGGCAGGGGTTACTATGGGGTGAGGCAGGGGTTACTATGTGGTGAGGCAGGGGTTACTTCTTTCTCTCTCAGGCCTGAGTAACTACAGGCACACCCGCATTAACGTACGCAATGGGACTAAGCTAACAGGCCTGAGTAACACAGGCATACCCCGCAGTAACGTACGCAATGGGACTAAGCTAACAGGCTTTAGTAACACAGGCATACCCCGCATTAACGTACGCAATGGGACAATCTAATAGGCCTGAGTAACTAAAGGCATTCCCCGCATTAACGTACGCAATGGGACTAAGCTAACAGGCCTGAGTAACTACAGGCATACCCTGCATTAACGTACGCAATGGGACTAAGCTAACAGGCCTGAGTTACACAGGCATACCCCGCATTAACGTTCACAATGGGACTATGGCCTCTACAGTATATCACAAAAGGGGTTAAGTCTCCAGGAGAGGAATTCCTGCAGGAATGATACTCGGCCCTGCTCTATATTAGATGCTGGTGTTACATATTGTAAACTCCTAACAGCCATTGCTGCTAGCAGCCATGCTTCTAAGCAGATATGCTTTTAAGTATATATGTTTCAAGTATTTATGAAGTTTAAAAAGGAAGGAAGACTATTGAATCACTCACTCATCTCTTCTCTTTCCTCAGGTAAAAACATATTCCAATTGTCTGTCTATCCTGATATCCTCCCATGCTGTGTATTTAGTTCTATTTAGGTAAAAACATATTCCAATTGTCTGTCTATCCTGATATCCTCCCATGCTGTGTATTTAGTTCTATTTAGGTAAAAACATATTCCAATTGTCTGTCTATCCTGATATCCTCCCATGCTGTGTATTTAGTTCTATTTAGGTAAAAACATATTCCAATTGTCTGTCTATCCTGATATCCTCCCATGCTGTGTATTTAGTTCTATTTAGGTAAAAACATATTCCAATTGTCTGTCTATCCTGATATCCTCCCATGCTGTGTATTTAGTTCTATTTAGGTAAAAACATATTCCAATTGTCTGTCTGTAAATCATCCCCCTACTGTCTTAATTTAATTCAGCTTTCACACTTGTGCAAGGCAAGGCAAGGCAAGGCAACACCCACCTTAGAAAAACCATTTGCTTTAACTACCCTCACATGTGTTAATTAAGTTTGTTGTGCCAACCAGGTGACTTTCTAAAAGTATATAAGTAAACTCCTAACAGCCATTGCTGCTAGCAGCCATGCTTCTAAGCAGATATGCTTTTAAGTATATATGTTTCAAGTATTTATGAAGTTTAAAAAGAAGTGGAAAAGTGGACATCACCTACTGCTTCTGATTCCTGCTTTTGATCTACGTTGGAAAAGAGGATATCATCTATCTAAGACTGCACATCTCAACACTTAACTATTGCTGTGATGCCGCCTTTATTTTTTATATTTGCTGCAACCGCACTTATTTTCAAATTATGCACTTCCTTCCACCAGTCTCCTTATGTCTCTAACTCTATTCATATATCTCCATCTCTCCTTTCTTCCCCACTTCTCAGTTCACATGAACTCCTTTCTTACCTGCGTCCTCTGTCACCACACAGCTATACCTCCTGCACTAAAACACACCCCTACAAATCATCCTCACACATCCTCTTTCTATCCATGCTTCTCCTCCTTGCTTCTGGGGATATCTCTCCCAATCCTGGTCCCTGCCTTATTTCTACTTGCTCTCGTCCTCGCCTCCCACATACAACTTCTACTCCTTCTGGTGTTAACCCCTCCAACCTCATACCCATCCCCTGCCACTCTCCCTCCTCTCTCCCTTTCTCCTGTGCCCTTTGGAATGCTCGCTCCCTCTCTAACAAGTTCCTCTCTGTGCATGACTTCTTTCTCTCTCAATCCCTGCTTCTCTTTGCTATAACTGAGACCTGGCTCACTCAGTCTGACTCTGCTCTGGAAGCTGCCCTCTCTTATGGTGGCCTTTCCTTCTCCCACACTCCGCGCCTTGATGGCAGGGGTGGAGGTGTGGGGCTCCTGCTCTCCTCTCTCTGCCGTTACCGAACTATTCCTATTCCCCCCTCTCTTGCCTTTCCCTCCTTTGAGGTTCACACTGTCCAGATCTTCTCTCCTCTCCCTGTTCATGTGGCGGTCATGTATCGCCCACCTACCTCTACTCATCCCCCTTCTGCCTTTCTCTCTCACTTTGAATCCTGGCTCTCTTTCTTCCTCTCCTCAGACTCCCCTGTTCTTCTCCTTGGGGACTTCAATTGCCACATTGATGACCCCTCTCTCCCTTGGGCTTCCCGCTTTCTTTCTCTAACCTCTTCTTTTGGCCTTCAACAGTGGACTGCAGCCAGCACCCACAAGGATGGCCACTACTTAGACCTGGTTTTCACTAAAAACTTCTCTCTCTCTGATTTCTCCATTTCCCCTTTTCCTCTCTCTGACCATCACCTCATCTCATTCTCTCTATCTCGCTTCTCAACTTCTCCACCTCCATCTACACCCCGGTTCTGCAGAAACCTGCGCTCTATTCACTTACCTGACTTTGAGTCCACGTTACACTCCTCCCTCTCCTCTCTCAGATCTGCTACAGACCCTGACAAACTGGTCAGGAACTACAACTCTGCCTTGTCCTCCTCTCTTGATCTACATGCCCCGCTTTCTCTCTGCCGCACTCGCCCTTTTAACCCTAGACCCTGGTTAAATTCCCACACGCGCATGCTGCGTTCCTCCACTCGTTCCTCTGAACGCCTCTGGAGGAAATCTCATACTCTCGCAGACTTCCTTCACTACAAATTTATGCTATCCTGTTTCAACTCTGCCCTCTCGCAAGCTAAACAAGCCTACTTTTCTTCACTAATCAACATGCACAAGTCTAACCCACGCCGACTGTTCTCTGTCTTTGATACTCTACTCAAACCACCCTCCGCTGCCTCTCCTTCCTCCATCTCCGCTCAGGACTTTGCTGACTATTTTAAGGAAAAGGTGGAATCCATACGTCAGAACATCCCCTCTGTTTCTTCCTCCCATCCTACACCTCTTCCTAACTCTCCTCCTGCCTTCCTTGACTCATTTTCCACTGTCTCAGAGGAGGATGTGTCGCTGTTGATCGCCTCTTCTCCCTCTACCACTTGCCCTCTTGACCCCATTCCCTCCCATCTCCTAAAACCTCTTGCTCCTACTATAATCCCTACGCTCACGCACATTTTTAACTCCTCCCTCTGCTCTGGAACCTTTCCATCCTCCTTCAAACATGCAACAGTCATACCATTACTCAAAAACAGCAAGCTTGACCCTACCTGTCTTTCTAACTATCGGCCTGTCTCCCTCCTGCCTTTTGCCTCTAAACTCCTTGAACGTCTTGTATTCGCTCGCTTGCTCCATTTTCTCAACACCTATTCTCTCCTAGACCCTCTACAATCTGGCTTCCGTACTGCTCACTCCACGGAAACAGCCCTCACTAAAATAACTGACGACCTCCATGCTGCCAAAGACAGAGGTCATTACACTCTGCTCATATTACTCGACCTCTCTGCAGCATTTGACACCGTGGACCACCCTCTTCTCCTTCACATTCTCCATACTCTTGGTATTCGGAACAAAGCTCTATCCTGGATCTCATCCTACCTCTCCCATCGTACTTTCAGTGTCTCTTCTGCTAATACCTCCTCCTCCTCTATTGATCTCTCTGTGGGGGTACCCCAGGGCTCTGTCCTGGGACCTCTTCTCTTTTCTCTGTATACACTCTCTCTAGGTGACCTAATAACATCTTTTGGGTTTAATTATCACCTCTATGCTGACGACACACAAATATATTTCACAACACCCGACCTTACACCTACTGTACAAACCAAAGTTTCTGAATGTGTCTCTGCTATATCATCCTGGATGGCCCTCCGCCGCCTTAAACTCAACATGGCTAAAACAGAGCTCCTCATACTTCCTCCCAAACCTGGCCCTACTACCTCCTTCCACATTACTGTTGGAACTACGATCATTCACCCAGTAGCCCAAGCACGCTGCCTTGGGGTCACACTCGACTCCTCTCTCACATTTGCCCCTCACATTCAAAACATTTCTAAAACCTGTCGCTTTTTCCTCCGCAATATAACAAAGATACGCCCTTTCCTCTGTTGCTCGACTGCTAAAACTCTGACTCAGGCCCTCATTCTCTCCCGTCTTGATTACTGTAACCTCCTGCTGTCCGGCCTTCCTGCCTCTCACCTGTCTCCCCTACAATCTATCCTTAACGCTGCTGCCAGAATCACTCTACTCTTTCCTAGATCTGTCTCAGCATCTCCCCTCATGAAATCCCTCTCCTGGCTTCCGATCAAATCCCGCATCTCACACTCCATTCTTCTCCTCACTTTTAAAGCTTTACACTCTTCTGCCCCTCCTTACATCTCAGCCCTAATTTCTCGCTATGCACCATCCAGACTCTTGCGTTCTTCTCAAGGATGTCTTCTTTCTACCCCCTTTGTATCTAAAGCCCTCTCCCGCCTTAAACCTTTTTCATTGACTGCCCCTCACCTCTGGAATGCCCTTCCCCTCAGTACCCGACTAGCACCCTCTCTATCCACCTTTAAGACCCACCTTAAGACACACTTGCTTAAAGAAGCATATGAATAGGACTGTGGCTATTCTGAACACATGGCACATAAAGCTTGGCCCCCTGCAGATGCACTTACCAGAACTCCCTCCTACTGTCTCTGTACGTTCTCCCTACCTACCAATTAGACTGTAAGCTCCTCGGAGCAGGGACTCCTCTTCCTTAATGTCTAAAGCACTTATTCCCATGATCTGTTATTTATATTATCTGTTATTTATTGGATTACCACATGTATTACTGCTGTGAAGCGCTATGTACACTAATGGCGCTATATAAATAAAGACATACAATACAATACAATATTGGCAGATTGCAGTGCCTGACGTACCCCAGGCCGCCCCCCGGGGCAATGAGTGAGGGGCCGAGGATCTCTCCGCTGAGCCAGATGCTTCTCTTTAATTAGCGAGTTTTGTTGCAGGCTGAGCAGCTGTCACTCAATAATCAGCACAGATCACTGTGCCTCGTGTGTGACAGGGAGGGAGAGATAACTGTGCCTCATGTGTGACAGGGAGTGAGAGATAGCTGTGCCTTGTGTGTGACAGGGAGTGAGAGATAGCTGGGCATCGTGTGTGTGACAGTGAGAGATAGCTGTGCATCGTATGTGTTGACAGTGAGAGATAGCTGTGCATCGTGTGTGTGTGTGTGTGACAGTGAGAGATAGCTGTGCATCGTGTGTGTGTGACAGGGAGAGATAGCTGTGCATCATGTGTGTGTGTGACAGTGAGAAATAGCTGTGCATCGTGTGTGTGTGACAGTGAAAGATAGCTGTGCATCGTGTGTGTGTGACAGTGAAAGATAGCTGTGCATCGTGTGTGTGTGACAGGGAGAGATAGCTGTGCATCATGTGTGTGTGTGACAGGGAGAGATAGCTGTGCATCGTGTGTGTGTGTGTGACAGTGAAAGATAGCTGTGCATCGTGTGTGTATGACAGGGAGAGAATGCTGTGCATCGTGTGTGTGTGACAGGGAGAGATAGCTGTGCATCGTGTGTGGCGGAGTGAGAGCTGTGCATCGTGTGTGTGTGACAGTGTGAGATAGCTGTGCATCGTGTGTGTGTGACAGTGAGATAGCTGTGCATCGTTTGTGTGTGTGACAGTGAGAGAGAGCTGTGCATCGTTTGTGTGTGTGACAGTGAGAGAGAGCTGTGCATCGTGTGTGTGTGTGTGAGACAGTGAGAGATAGCTGTGCATTGTATGTGTGAGACAGGGAGAGATATCTGTGCATCGTGTGTGACAGTGAGAGATAGCTGTGAATCGTATGTGTTGACAGTGAGAGATAGCTGTGCATCGTGTGTGTGTGACAGGGAGAGATAGCTGTGCATCATGTGTGTGTGTGACAGTGAGAAATAGCTGTGCATCGAGTGTGTGTGACAGTGAAAGATAGCTGTGCATCGTGTGTGTGTGTGTGTGTGACAGTGAGAGATAGCTGTGCATCGTATGTGTTGACAGTGAGAGATAGCTTTGCATCGTGTGTGTGTGTGTGTGACAGTGAGAGATAGCTGTGTATCGTGTGTGTGTGTGTGTGTGACAGTGAGAGATAGCTGTGCATCGTGTGTGTGTGACAGGGAGAGATAGCTGTGCATCATGTGTGTGTGTGACAGTGAGAAATAGCTGTGCATCGTGTGTGTGTGACAGTGAAAGATAGCTGTGCATCGTGTGTGTGTGACAGGGAGAGATAGCTGTGCATCATGTGTGTGTGTGACAGTGAGAGATAGCTGTGCATCGTGTGTGTGTGTGACAGTGAAAGATAGCTGTGCATCGTGTGTGTTTTTTACAGGAAGAGATAGCTGTGCATCGTGTGTGTATGACAGGGAGAGATAGCTGTGCATCGTGTGTGTGTGACAGGGAGAGATAGCTGTGCATCGTGTGTGGCGGAGTGAGAGCTGTGCATCGTGTGTGTGTGACAGTGTGAGATAGCTGTGCATCGTGTGTGTGTGACAGTGAGATAGCTGTGCATCGTTTGTGTGTGTGACAGTGAGAGAGAGCTGTGCATCGTTTGTGTGTGTGACAGTGAGAGAGAGCTGTGCATCGTGTGTGTGTGTGACAGTGAGAGAGAGCTGTGCATCGTGTGTGTGTGTGTGACAGTGAGAGATAGCTGTGCATCGTGTGTGTGTGTGTGACAGTGAGATAGCTGTGCATCGTGTGTGGGGGACAGGGAGAGATAGCTGTGCAACATGTGTGTGTGACAGTGAGAAATAGCTGTGCAGCGTGTGTGTGTGACAGTGAAAGATAGCTGTGCATCGTGTGTGTGTGTGAGACAGTGAGAGATAGCTGTGCATTGTATGTGTGAGACAGGGAGAGATATCTGTGCATCGTGTGTGACAGTGAGAGATAGCTGTGCATCGTATGTGTTGACAGTGAAAGATAGCTGTGCATCGTGTGTGTGTGACAGGGAGAGATAGCTGTGCATCATGTGTGTGTGTGACAGTGAGAGATAGCTGTGCATCGTGTGTGTGTGACAGTGAAAGATAGCTGTGCATCGTGTGTGTATGACAGGGAGAGATAGCTGTGCATCGTGTGTGTATGACAGGGAGAGATAGCTGTGCATCGTGTGTGTGTGACAGGGAGAGATAGCTGTGCATCGTGTGTGGCGGAGTGAGAGCTGTGCATCGTGTGTGTGTGACAGTGTGAGATAGCTGTGCATCGTGTGTGTGTGACAGTGAGATAGCTGTGCATCGTTTGTGTGTGTGACAGTGAGAGAGTGCTGTGCATCGTTTGTGTGTGTGACAGTGAGAGAGAGCTGTGCATCATGTGTGTGTGTGAGACAGTGAGAGATAGCTGTGCATTGTATGTGTGAGACAGGGAGAGATATCTGTGCATCGTGTGTGACAGTGAGAGATAGCTGTGCATCGTATGTGTTGACAGTGAGAGATAGCTGTGCATCGTGTGTGTGTGTGTGTGTGACAGTGAGAGATAGCTGTGCATCGTGTGTGTGTGTGTGACAGTGAGAGATAGCTGTGCATCGTGTGTGTGTGACAGGGAGAGATAGCTGTGCATCATGTGTGTGTGTGACAGTGAGAGATAGCTGTGCATCGCGTGTGTGTGTGACAGTGAAAGATAGCTGTGCATCGTGTGTGTTTTTTACAGGAAGAGATAGCTGTGCATCGTGTGTGTATGACAGGGAGAGATAGCTGTGCATCGTGTGTGTGTGACAGGGAGAGATAGCTGTGCATCGTGTGTGGCGGAGTGAGAGCTGTGCATCGTGTGTGTGTGACAGTGTGAGATAGCCGTGCATGGTGTGTGTGTGACAGTGAGATAGCTGTGCATCGTTTGTGTGTGTGACAGTGAGAGAGAGCTGTGCATCGTTTGTGTGTGTGACAGTGAGAGAGAGCTGTGCATTGTGTGTGTGTGAGAGACAGTGAGAGATAGCTGTGCATTGTATGTGTGAGACAGGGAGAGATATCTGTGCATCGTGTGTGACAGTGAGAGATAGCTGTGCATCGTATGTGTTGACAGTGAGAGATAGCTGTGCATCGTGTGTGTGTGTGTGTGTGTGTGTGTGACAGTGAGAGATAGCTGTGCATCGTGTGTGTGTGTGTGACAGTGAGATAGCTGTGCATCGTGTGTGTGGGACAGGGAGAGATAGCTGTGCAACATGTGTGTGACAGTGAGAAATAGCTGTGCAGCGTGTGTGTGTGACAGTGAAAGATAGCTGTGCATCGTGTGTGTGTGTGAGACAGTGAGAGATAGCTGTGCATTGTATGTGTGAGACAGGGAGAGATATCTGTGCATCGTGTGTGACAGTGAGAGATAGCTGTGCATCGTGTGTGTGTGACAGAGAGAGATAGCTGTGCATCATGTGTGTGTGTGACAGTGAGAAATAGCTGTGCATCGTGTGTGTGTGACAGTGAAAGATAGCTGTGCATCGTGTGTGTGTGTGACAGTGAGAGATAGCTGTGCATCGTGTGTGTGTGTGACAGGGAGAGATAGCTGTGCATCATGTGTGTGTGTGAGTGAGAAATAGCTGTGCATCGTGTGTGTGTGACAGTGAAAGATAGCTGTGCATCGTGTGTGTGTGACAGGGAGAGATAGCTGTGCATCATGTGTGTGTGTGACAGTGAGAGATAGCTGTGCATCGTGTGTGTGTGACAGTGAAAGATAGCTGTGCATCTTGTGTGTATGACAGGGAGAGATAGCTGTGCATCGTGTGTGTATGACAGGGAGAGATAGCTGTGCATCGTGTGTGTGTGACAGGGAGAGATAGCTGTGCATCGTGTGTGGCGGAGTGAGAGCTGTGCATCGTGTGTGTGTGACAGTGAGATATCTGTGCATCGTTTGTGTGTGTGACAGTGAGAGAGTGCTGTGCATCGTTTGTGTGTGTGACAGTGAGAGAGAGCTGTGCATCGTGTGTGTGTGTGAGACAGTGAGAGATAGCTGTGCATTGTATGTGTGTGTGTGTTCACAGTGAGAGATAGCTGTGCATCGTGTGTGTGTGTGTGTGTGTGTGACAGTGAGAGATAGCTGTGCATCGTGTGTGTGTGTGTGTGTGTGACAGTGAGAGATAGCTGTGCATCGTGTGTGTGTGACAGGGAGAGATAGCTGTGCATCATGTGTGTGTGTGACAGTGAGAAATAGCTGTGCATCGTGTGTGTGTGACAGTGAAAGATAGCTGTGCATCGTGTGTGTGTGACAGGGAGAGATAGCTGTGCATTGTATGTGTGAGACAGGGAGAGATATCTGTGCATCGTGTGTGACAGTGAGAGATAGCTGTGCATCGTATGTGTTCACAGTGAGAGATAGCTGTGCATCGTGTGTGTGTGTGACAGTGAGAGATAGCTGTGCATCGTGTGTGTGTGTGTGACAGTGAGAGATAGCTGTGCATCGTGTGTGTGTGACAGGGAGAGATAGCTGTGCATCATGTGTGTGTGACAGTGAGAAATATCTGTGCATCGTGTGTGTGTGACAGTGACAGATAGCTGTGCATTGTGTGTGTGTGACAGTGAGAGATAGCTGTGCATCGTGTGTGTGTGACAGTGAGAAATAGCTGTGCATCGTGTGTGTGTGACAGTGAAAGATAGCTGTGCATCGTGTGTGTGTGACAGGGAGAGATAGCTGTGCATCATGTGTGTGTGTGACAGTGAGAGATAGCTGTGCATCGTGTGTGTGTGTGACAGTGAAAGATAGCTGTGCATCATGTGTGTGTGTGACAGTGAGAGATAACTGTGTATCGTGTGTGTGTGTGTGTGACAGTGAGAGATAGCTGTGCATCGTGTGTGTGTGACAGGGAGAGATAGCTGTGCATTATGTGTGTATGACAGGGAGAGATAGCTGTGTATCTTGTGTGTGACAGGGAGAGATAGCTGTGCATCGTGTGTGTGTGACATTGAGTGATAGCTGTGCATCGTGTGTGTGTGACAGGGAGATAGCTGTGCATCGTGTGTATGTGACAGTGAGAGATAGCTGTGCATCGTGTGTGTGTGACAGGGAGAGATAGCTGTGCATCATGTGTGTGTGACAGTGAGAGATAGCTGTGCATCGTGTGTGTGTGTGACAGTGATAGATAGCTGTGCATCGTGTGTGTGTGACAGGGAGAGATAGCTGTGCATTGTGTGTGTGTGACAGGGAGAGATAGCTGTGCATCGTGTGTGTGTCAGGGAGTGAGAGACAGCTGTGCATCATGTGTGTGTGACAGGGAGAGATAGCTGTGCATTGTGTGTGTGTGAAAGGGAGAGATAGCTGTGCATCGTGTGTGTGTCAGGGAGTGAGAGATAGTTGTGAATCTTGTGTGTGTCAGGGAGTGAGAGATAGCTGTGCATAGTGTGAGTGTTTCAGGGAGTGATAGATAGCTGTGCATTGTGTGTGTGTGACAGTGAGAGTTAGCTGTGCATCGTGTGTGTGTGATAGGGAGAGATAGATGTGCATCGTGTGTGTGACATCGAGAGATAGCTGTGCATCGTGTGTGTGTGACAGGGAGAGATAGCTGTGCATCGTGTGTGTGAGACAGGGAGAGATAGCTGTGCATCGTGTGTGTGTGTGACAGAGAGAGATAGCTGTGCATCGTGTGTGTGTGTCAGGGAGTGAGAGATAGCTGTGCATCGTGTGTGTGACAGTGAGCGATAGCTGTGCATTGTGTGTGTGAAAGGGAGAGATAGCTGTGCATCGTGTGTGTGTCAGGGAGTGAGAGATAGTTGTGCATCGTGTGTGTGAGACAGTGAGAGATAGCTGTGCATTGTGTGTGTGTGACAGTGAGAGATAGCTGTGCGTCGTGTGTGTGTGACAGGGAGAGATAGCTGTGCATCGTGTGTGTGTCAGGGAGTGAGAGATAGCTGTGCATCATGTGTGTGTGACAGGGAGAGATAGCTGTGCATTGTGTGTGTGTGACAGTGAGAGATATCTGTGCATCGTGTGTGTGTGACAGGGAGAGATAGCTGTTCATCGTGTGTGTGTGTGTCAAGGAGTGAGAGATAGTTGTGCATCGTGTGTGTGTCAGGGAGTGAGAGATAGCTGTGCATCGTGTGTGTGTTTCAGGGAGTGAGAGATAGCTGTGCATCATGTGTGTGTGTGTGACAGGGAGAGATAGTTGTGCATCGTGTGTGCATCTCTCACTGTCACACATACGATGCACAGCTATCTCTCCGTCACACACACACGATGCACAGCTATCTCACACTGTCACACACACACACACACACTAGACACAGCTATCTCTCCGTCACATACACACGATGCACAGCTATCTCTCACTGTCACACACACACACACACGATGCACAGCTAACTCTCACTGTCACAAACACACGAGGCATAGCTATCTCTCACACCCTGACACACACACACAATGGACAGCTATCTCTCACTGTCACACACACGATGCACAGCTATCTCTCACTCCCTGACACACGCACACAATGCGCCGCGTCACTGTCAGTGCTATGAGGGTGAGGCAGGGGTTACTATGGGGTGAGGCAGGGGTTACTATGGGGTGAGGCAGGGGTTACTATGGGGTGCGGCAGGGGTTACTATGGGGTGAGGCAAGGGTTACTATGGGGTGAGGCAGGGGTTACTAGGGGGTGCGGCAGGGGTTACTAGGGGGTGAGGCAAGGGTTACTATGGGTTGAGGCAGGGGTTACTATGGGGTGCGGCAGGGGTTACTATGGGGTGAGGCAGGGATTACTATGGGGTGAGGCAGGGTTTACTATGGGTTGAGGCAGGGGTTACTATGGGGTGAGGCAGGGGTTAATATGGGGTGAGGCAGGGTTTAGTATGGGGTGAGGCAGGGGTTACTATGGGGTGAGGCAGGGGTTACTATGGGGTGAGGCAGGGGTTGATATAGGGTGAGGCATGGTTTACTATGGGGTGAGGCAGGGTTTACTATGGGGTGAGGCAGGGGTTAATATGTGGTGAGGCAGGGGTTAATATGGGGTGAAACAGGGGTTAATATGGGGCGAGGCAGGGGTTACTATGGGGTGAGGCAGGGGTTGATATAGGGTGAGGCATGGTTTACTATGGGGTGAGGCAGGGTTTACTATGGGGTGAGGCAGGGTTTACTATGGGGTGAGGCAGGGGTTAATATGTGGTGAGGCAGAGGTTAATATGGGGTGAAACAGGGGTTAATATGGGGTGAAGCAGGGGTTACTATGGGGGGAGGCAGGGTTTACTATGGGGTGAGGCAGGGTTTACTATGGGGTGAGGCAGGGATTAATATGGGGTGAGGCAGGGGTTACTATGGGGTGAGGCAGGGGTTACTATGGGGTGAGGCAGGGATTACTATGGGGTGAGGCAGGGGTTACTATGGGGTGAGGCAGGGGTTAATATGGGGTGAGGCAGGGTTTAGTATGGGGTGAGGCGGGGTTAATATTGGGTGAGGCAGGGGTTACTATGGGGTGAAGCAGGAGTTAATATGGGGTGAGGCAGGGGTTACTATGGGGTGAGGCAGGGGTTACTATGGGTTGAGGCAGGGGTTAATATGGGGTGAGGCAAGGGTTACTATGGGGTGAGGAAGGGGTTACTATGGGGTGAGGCAAGGGTTACTATGGGGTGAGGCAGGGGTTACTATGGGGTGCGGCAGGGGTTACTATGGTGTGAGGCTGGAGTTACTATGGGGTGAGGCAGGGGTTACTATGGGGTGAGGCAGGGGTTACTATGGGGTGAGGCAGGGGTTAATATGGGGTGAGGCAGGGGTTACTGTGGGTGAGGCAGGGGTTACTATGGGGTGAGGCAGGGTTTACTATGGGATGAGGCAGGGATTACTATGGGGTGAAGCAGGAGTTAATATGGGGTGAGGCAGGGTTTACTATGGGGTGAGGCAGGGGTTACTATGGGGTGAAGCAGGAGTTAATATGGGGTGAGGCAGGGGTTAATATGGGGTGAGGAAGGGGTTACTATGGGGTGAGGCAGGGGTGAATATGGTGTGCGGCAGGGGTTAATATGGAGTAAGGCAGGGGCAACTATGGGGTGAGGCAGGGGTTACTATGGGGTGCGGCAGGGGTTACTATGGGGTGAGGCAGGGGTTACTATGGGGTGAGGCAGGGGTTAATATGGGGTGCGGCAGGGGTTACTATGGTGTGAGGCAGGGGTTACTATGGGGTGAGGCAGGGGTTACTATGGGGTGAGGCAGGGGTTACTATGGGGTGAGGCAGGGGTTACTATGGGGTGCGGCAGGGGTTACTATGGGGTGAGGCTGGGGTTACTATGGGGTGAGGCAGGGGTTACTATGGGGTGAGGCAGGGGTTACTATGGGGTGAGGCAGGGGTTACTTCTTTCTCTCTCAGGCCTGAGTAACTACAGGCACACCCGCATTAACGTACGCAATGGGACTAAGCTAACAGGCCTGAGTAACACAGGCATACCCCGCAGTAACGTACGCAATGGGACTAGGCTAACAGGCCTGAGTAACACAGGCATACCCCGCATTAACGCACGCAATGGGACTAAGCTAACAGGCCTGAGTAACTACAGGCATACCCCGCATTAACGTACACAATGGGACTAAGCTAACAGGCCTGAGTAACTAAAGGTATACCCCGCATTAATGTACGCAATGGGACAAAGCTAACAGGCCTGAGTAACACAGGCATACCCCGCATTAACGTACGCAATGGGACTAAGCTAACAGGCTTGAGTAACACAGGCATACCCCGCATTAACGTTCACAATGGGACTATGGCCTCTACAGTATATCAGAAAAGGGGTTAAGTCTCCAGGAGAGGAATTCCTGCAGGAATGATACTCGGCCCTGCTCTATATTAGATGCTGGTGTTACATATTGGCAGGTGGCAGTGCCTGACGTACCCCGGGCCGCCCCCCGGGGCAATGAGTGAGGGGCCGAGGATCTCTCCGCTGAGCCAGATGCTTCTCTTTAATTAGCGAGTTTTGTTGCAGGCGGAGCAGCTGTCACTCAATAATCAGCACAGATCACTGTGCCTCGTGTGACAGGGAGGGAGAGATAACTGTGCCTCATGTGTGACAGGGAGTGAGAGATAGCTGTGCCTTGTGTGTGACAGGGAGTGAGAGATAGCTGTGCCTCATGTGTGAGGGAGTGAGAGATAATTGTGCATCGTGTGTGTGACAGTGAGAGATAGCTGTGCAGCGTGTGTGTGTGACAGGGAGAGATAGCTGTGCATCGTGTGTGTATGACAGGGAGAGATAGCTGTGCATCGTGTGTATGTGACAGGGAGAGATAGCTGTGCATCGTGTGTGGCGGAGTGAGAGCTGTGCATCGTGTGTGTGTGTGACAGTGTGAGATAGCTGTGCATCGTGTGTGTGTGACAGTGTGAGATAGCTGTGCATCGTATGTGTGTGTGACAGTGAGAGAGAGCTGTGCATCGTGTGTGTGTGTGTGAGACAGTGAGAGATAGCTGTGCATTGTGTGTGTGTGAGAGACAGTGAGAGATAGCTGTGCATTGTATGTGTGAGACAGGGAGAGATATCTGTGCATCGTGTGTGACAGTGAGAGATAGCTGTGCATCGTATGTGTTGACAGTGAGAGATAGCTGTGCATCGTGTGTGTGTGTGTGTGTGTGTGTGTGTGTGTGTGACAGTGAGAGATAGCTGTGCATCGTGTGTGTGTGTGTGACAGTGAGATAGCTGTGCATCGTGTGTGTGGGACAGGGAGAGATAGCTGTGCAACATGTGTGTGTGTGACAGTGAGAAATAGCTGTGCAGCGTGTGTGTGTGACAGTGAAAGATAGCTGTGCATCGTGTGTGTGTGTGTGAGACAGTGAGAGATAGCAGTGCATTGTATGTGTGAGACAGGGAGAGATATCTGTGCATCGTGTGTGACAGTGAGAGATAGCTGTGCATCGTATGTGTTGACAGTGAGATAGCTGTGCATCGTGTGTGTGTGTGTGTGACAGTGAGAGATAGCTGTGCATCGTGTGTGTGTGTGTGACAGTGAGAGATAGCTGTGCATCGTGTGTGTGACAGAGAGAGATAGCTGTGCATCATGTGTGTGTGTGACAGTGAGAAATAGCTGTGCATCGTGTGTGTGTGACAGTGAAAGATAGCTGTGCATCGTGTGTGTGTGTGACAGTGAGAGATAGCTGTGCATCGTGTGTGTGTGTGACAGGGAGAGATAGCTGTGCATCATGTGTGTGTGTGAGTGAGAAATAGCTGTGCATCATGTGTGTGTGACAGTGAAAGATAGCTGTGCATCGTGTGTGTGTGCCAGGGAGAGATAGCTGTGCATCATGTGTGTGTGTGACAGTGAGAGATAGCTGTGCATCGTGTGTGTGTGTGTGACAGTGAAAGATAGCTGTGCATCTTGTGTGTATGACAGGGAGAGATAGCTGTGCATCGTGTGTGTATGACAGGGAGAGATAGCTGTGCATCGTGTGTGTGTGTGACAGAGAGAGATAGCTGTGCATCGTGTGTGTGTGTCAGGGAGTGAGAGATAGCTGTGCATCGTGTGTGTGACAGTGAGCGATAGCTGTGCATTGTGTGTGTGAAAGGGAGAGATAGCTGTGCATCGTGTGTGTGTCAGGGAGTGAGAGATAGTTGTGCATCGTGTGTGTGAGACAGTGAGAGATAGCTGTGCATTGTGTGTGTGTGACAGTGAGAGATAGCTGTGCATCGTGTGTGTGTGTCAGGGAGTGAGAGATAGCTGTGCATCGTGTGTTTGACAGTGAGCGATAGCTGTGCATTGTGTGTGTGAAAGGGAGAGATAGCTGTGCATCGTGTGTGTGTCAGGGAGTGAGAGATAGTTGTGCATCGTGTGTGTGAGACAGTGAGAGATAGCTGTGCATTGTGTGTGTGTGACAGTGAGAGATAGCTGTGCGTCGTGTGTGTGTGACAGGGAGAGATAGCTGTGCATCGTGTGTGTGTGTGTGTGACAGTGAGAGATAGCTGTGCATCGTGTGTGTGTGACAGGGAGAGATAGCTGTGCATCATGTGTGTGTGTGACAGTGAGAAATAGCTGTGCATCGTGTGTGTGTGACAGTGAAAGATAGCTGTGCATCGTGTGTGTGTGACAGGGAGAGATAGCTGTGCATTGTATGTGTGAGACAGGGAGAGATATCTGTGCATCGTGTGTGACAGTGAGAGATAGCTGTGCATCGTATGTGTTCACAGTGAGAGATAGCTGTGCATCGTGTGTGTGTGTGTGTGTGTGACAGTGAGAGATAGCTGTGCATCGTGTGTGTGTGTGTGACAGTGAGAGATAGCTGTGCATCGTGTGTGTGTGACAGTGAGAGATAGCTGTGCATCGTGTGTGTGTGACAGTGAGAAATAGCTGTGCATCGTGTGTGTGTGACAGTGAAAGATAGCTGTGCATCGTGTGTGTGTGACAGGGAGAGATAGCTGTGCATCATGTGTGTGTGTGACAGTGAGAGATAGCTGTGCATCGTGTGTGTGTGTGACAGTGAAAGATAACTGTGCATCATGTGTGTGTGTGACAGTGAGAGATAGCTGTGCATCGTGTGTGTGTGTGACAGTGAAAGATAGCTGTGCATCATGTGTGTGTGTGACAGTGAGAGATAACTGTGTATCGTGTGTCTGTGTGTGTGACAGTGAGAGATAGCTGTGCATCGTGTGTGTGTGACAGGGAGAGATAGCTGTGCATTATGTGTGTATGACAGGGAGAGATAGCTGTGTATCTTGTGTGTGACAGGGAGAGATAGCTGTGCATCGTGTGTGTGTGACATTGAGTGATAGCTGTGCATCGTGTGTGTGTGACAGGGAGATAGCTGTGCATCGTGTGTATGTGACAGTGAGAGATAGCTGTGCATCGTGTGTGTGTGACAGGGAGAGATAGCTGTGCATCATGTGTGTGTGACAGTGAGAGATAGCTGTGCATCGTGTGTGTGTGTGACAGTGATAGATAGCTGTGCATCGTGTGTGTGTGACAGGGAGAGATAGCTGTGCATTGTGTGTGTGTGACAGGGAGAGATAGCTGTGCATCGTGTGTGTGTCAGGGAGTGAGAGATAGCTGTGCATCATGTGTGTGTGACAGGGAGAGATAGCTGTGCATTGTGTGTGTGTGAAAGGGAGAGATAGCTGTGCATCGTGTGTGTGTCAGGGAGTGAGATAGTTGTGAATCTTGTGTGTGTCAGGGAGTGAGAGATAGCTGTGCATCGTGTGAGTGTTTCAGGGAGTGATAGATAGCTGTGCATTGTGTGTGTGTGACAGTGAGAGTTAGCTGTGCATCGTGTGTGTGTGATAGGGAGAGATAGATGTGCATCGTGTGTGTGACATCGAGAGATAGCTGTGCATCGTGTGTGTGTGACAGGGAGAGATAGCTGTGCATCGTGTGTGTGAGACAGGGAGAGATAGCTGTGCATCGTGTGTGTGTGTGACAGAGAGAGATAGCTGTGCATCGTGTGTGTGTGTCAGGGAGTGAGAGATAGCTGTGCATCGTGTGTGTGACAGTGAGCGATAGCTGTGCATTGTGTGTGTGAAAGGGAGAGATAGCTGTGCATCGTGTGTGTGTCGGAGTGAGAGATAGTTGTGCATCGTGTGTGTGAGACAGTGAGAGATAGCTGTGCATTGTGTGTGTGTGACAGTGAGAGATAGCTGTGCGTCGTGTGTGTGTGACAGGGAGAGATAGCTGTGCATCGTGTGTGTGTCAGGGAGTGAGAGATAGCTGTGCATCATGTGTGTGTGACAGGGAGAGATAGCTGTGCATTGTGTGTGTGTGACAGTGAGAGATATCTGTGCATCGTGTGTGTGTGACAGGGAGAGATAGCTGGTCATCGTGTGTGTGTGTGTCAAGGAGTGAGAGATAGTTGTGCATCGTGTGTGTGTCAGGGAGTGAGAGATAGCTGTGCATCGTGTGTGTGTTTCAGGGAGTGAGAGATAGCTGTGCATCATGTGTGTGTGTGTGACAGGGAGAGATAGTTGTGCATCGTGTGTGCATCTCTCACTGTCACACATACGATGCACAGCTATCTCTCCGTCACACACACACGATGCACAGCTATCTCACACTGTCACACACACACACACACACACTAGACACAGCTATCTCTCCCTGTCACATACACACGATGCACAGCTATCTCTCACTGTCACACACACACACACGATGCACAGCTAACTCTCACTGTCACAAACACACGAGGCATAGCTATCTCTCACACCCTGACACACACACACAATGGACAGCTATCTCTCACTGTCACACACACGATGCACAGCTATCTCTCACTCCCTGACACACGCACACAATGCGCCGCGTCACTGTCAGTGCTATGAGGGTGAGGCAGGGGTTACTATGGGGTGAGGCAGGGGTTACTATGGGGTGAGGCAGGGGTTACTATGGGGTGCGGCAGGGGTTACTATGGGGTGAGGCAAGGGTTACTATGGGGTGAGGCAGGGTTACTAGGGGGTGCGGCAGGGGTTACTATAGGGGTGAGGCAAGGGTTACTATGGGTTGAGGCAGGGGTTACTATGGGGTGCGGCAGGGGTTACTATGGGGTGAGGCAGGGATTACTATGGGGTGAGGCAGGGTTTACTATGGGGTGAGGCAGGGGTTACTATGGGGTGAGGCAGGGTTTAGTATGGGGTGAGGCAGGGGTTACTATGGGGTGAGGCAGGGGTTACTATGGGGTGAGGCAGGGGTTGATATAGGGTGAGGCATGGTTTACTATGGGGTGAGGCAGGGTTTACTATGGGGTGAGGCAGGGTTTACTATGGGGTGAGGCAGGGGTTAATATGTGGTGAGGCAGGGGTTAATATGGGGTGAAACAGGGGTTAATATGGGGTGAGGCAGGGGTTACTATGGGGTGAGGCAGGGGTTGATATAGGGTGAGGCATGGTTTACTATGGGGTGAGGCAGGGTTTACTATGGGGTGAGGCAGGGTTTACTATGGGGTGAGGCAGGGGTTAATATGTGGTGAGGCAGGGGTTAATATGGGGTGAAACAGGGGTTAATATGGGGTGAAGCAGGGGTTACTATGGGGGGAGGCAGGGTTTACTATGGGGTGAGGCAGGGTTTACTATGGGGTGAGGCAGGGATTAATATGGGGTGAGGCAGGGGTTACTATGGGGTGAGGCAGGGGTTACTATGGGGTGAGGCAGGGATTACTATGGGGTGAGGCAGGGGTTACTATGGGGTGAGGCAGGGGTTAATATGGGGTGAGGCAGGGTTTAGTATGGGGTGAGGCGGGGTTAATATTGGGTGAGGCAGGGGTTACTATGGGGTGAAGCAGGAGTTAATATGGGGTGAGGCAGGGGTTACTATGGGGTGAGGCAGGGGTTACTATGGGTTGAGGCAGGGGTTAATATGGGGTGAGGCAAGGGTTACTATGGGGTGAGGCAAGGGTTACTATGGGGTGAGGAAGGGGTTACTATGGGGTGAGGCAAGGGTTACTATGGTGTGAGGCTGGAGTTACTATGGGGTGAGGCAGGGGTTACTATGGGGTGAGGCAGGGGTTACTATGGGGTGAGGCAGGGGTTAATATGGGGTGAGGCAGGGGTTACTGTGGGGTGAGGCAGGGGTTACTATGGGGTGAGGCAGGGTTTACTATGGGATGAGGCAGGGATTACTATGGGGTGAAGCAGGAGTTAATATGGGGTGAGGCAGGGTTTACTATGGGGTGAGGCAGGGGTTACTATGGGGTGAAGCAGGAGTTAATATGGGGTGAGGCAGGGGTTAATATGGGGTGAGGAAGGGGTTACTATGGGGTGAGGCAGGGGTGAATATGGTGTGCGGCAGGGGTTAATATGGAGTAAGGCAGGGGCAACTATGGGGTGAGGCAGGGGTTACTATGGGGTGCGGCAGGGGTTACTATGGTGTGAGGCAGGGGTTACTATGGGGTGAATCAGGGGTTACTATGGGGTGAGGCAGGGGTTACTATGGGGTGAGGCAGGGGTTACTATGGGGTGCGGCAGGGGTTACTATGGGGTGAGGCAGGGGTTACTATGGGGTGAGGCAGGGGTTACTATGGGGTGAGGCAGGGGTTACTTCTTTCTCTCTCAGGCCTGAGTAACTACAGGCACACCCGCATTAACGTACGCAATGGGACTAAGCTAACAGGCCTGAGTAACACAGGCATACCCCGCAGTAACGTACGCAATGGGACTAGGCTAACAGGCCTGAGTAACACAGGCATACCCCGCATTAACGTACGCAATGGGACTAAGCTAACAGGCCTGAGTAACTACAGGCATACCCCGCATTAACGTACACAATGGGACTAAGCTAACAGGCCTGAGTAACTAAAGGTATACCCCGCATTAATGTACGCAATGGGACAAAGCTAACAGGCCTGAGTAACTAAAGGCATACCCCGCATTAACGTACGCAATGGGACAAAGCTAACAGGCCTGAGTAACACAGGCATACCCCGCATTAACGTACGCAATGGGACTAAGCTAACAGGCTTGAGTAACACAGGCATACCCCGCATTAACGTTCACAATGGGACTATGGCCTCTACAGTATATCAGAAAAGGGGTTAAGTCTCCAGGAGAGGAATTCCTGCAGGAATGATACTCGGCCCTGCTCTATATTAGATGCTGGTGTTACATATTGGCAGGTGGCAGTGCCTGACGTACCCCGGGCCGCCCCCCGGGGCAATGAGTGAGGGGCCGAGGATCTCTCCGCTGAGCCAGATGCTTCTCTTTAATTAGCGAGTTTTGTTGCAGGCGGAGCAGCTGTCACTCAATAATCAGCACAGATCACTGTGCCTCGTGTGTGACAGGGAGGGAGAGATAACTGTGCCTCATGTGTGACAGGGAGTGAGAGATAGCTGTGCCTTGTGTGTGACAGGGAGTGAGAGATAGCTGTGCCTCATGTGTGAGGGAGTGAGAGATAATTGTGCATCGTGTGTGTGACAGTGAGAGATAGCTGTGCAGCGTGTGTGTGTGACAGGGAGAGATAGCTGTGCATCGTGTGTGTATGACAGGGAGAGATAGCTGTGCATCGTGTGTATGTGACAGGGAGAGATAGCTGTGCATCGTGTGTGGCGGAGTGAGAGCTGTGCATCGTGTGTGTGTGTGACAGTGTGAGATAGCTGTGCATCGTGTGTGTGTGACAGTGTGAGATAGCTGTGCATCGTTTGTGTGTGTGACAGTGAGAGAGAGCTGTGCATCGTGTGTGTGTGTGAGACAGTGAGAGATAGCTGTGCATTGTATGTGTGAGACAGGGAGAGATATCTGTGCATCGTGTGTGACAGTGAGAGATAGCTGTGCATCGTATGTGTTGACAGTGAGAGATAGCTGTGCATCGTGTGTGTGTGTGTGTGTGTGACAGTGAGATAGCTGTGCATCGTGTGTGTGTTTGTGACAGTGAGAGATAGCTGTGCATCGTGTGTGTGTGACAGGGAGAGATAGCTGTGCATCATGTGTGTGTGACAGTGAGAAATAGCTGTGCATCGTGTGTGTGTGACACTGAAAGATAGCTGTGCATCGTGTGTGTGTGTGTGTGTGACAGGGAGAGATAGCTGTGCATCATGTGTGTGTGTGACAGTGAGAGATAGCTGTGCATCGTGTGTGTGTGTGTGACAGTGTAAGATAGCTGTGCATCGTGTGTGTGTGACAGTGAGATAGCTGTGCATCGTGTGTGTGTGTGTGTGTGTGTGACAGTGAGAGATAGCTGTGCATCGTGTGTGTGTGACAGGGAGAGATAGCTGCGCATCATGTGTGTATGACAGGGAGAGATAGCTGTGTATCGTGTGTGTGTGACAGGGAGAGATAGCTGTGCATCGTGTGTGTGTGACAGGGAGAGATAGCTGTGCATCGAGTGTATGTGACAGTGAGAGATAGCTGTGCATCGTGTGTGTGTGTGTGTGACAGGGAGAGATAGCTGTGCATCATGTGTGTGTGACAGTGAGAGATAGCTGTCCATCGTGTGTGTGTGTGTGTGTGTGACAGTGATAGATAGCTGTGCATCGTGTGTGTGTGACAGGGAGAGATTGCTGTGCATTGTGTGTGTGTGACAGGGAGAGATAGCTGTGCATCGTGTTTGTGTCAGGGAGTGAGAGATAGCTGTGCATCATGTGTGTGTGACAGGGAGAGATAGCTGTGCATCATGTGTGTGTGACAGGGAGAGATAGCTGTGCATTGTGTGTGTGACAGTGAGAGATAGCTGTGCAATGTGTGTGTGTGACAGGGAGAGATAGCTGTTCATCGTGTGTGTGTGTGTCAAGGAGTGAGAGATAGTTGTGAATCTTGTGTGTGTCAGGGAGTGAGAGATAGTTGTGCATTGTGTGAGTGTTTCAGGGAGTGATAGATAGCTGTGCATCGTGTGTGTGTGACAGTGAGAGTTAGCTGTGCATCGTGTGTGTGTGACAGGGAGAGATAGATGTGCATCGTGTGTGTGTGACAGGGAGAGATAGCTGTGCATCGTGTGTGTGTGACAGGGAGAGATAGCTGTGCATCGTGTGTGTGAGACAGGGAGAGATAGCTGTGCATCGTGTGTGTGTGTCAGGGAGTGAGAGATAGCTGTGCATCATGTGTGTGTGACAAGGAGAGATAGCTGTGCATCGTGTGTGTGTGACAGGGAGAGATAGCTGTTTATCGTGTGTGTGTGTGTGTGTGTGTGTGTCAAGGAGTGAGAGATAGTTGTGCATCGTGTGTGTGTCAGGGAGTGAGAGATAGCTGTGCATCGTGTGTGTGTTTCAGGGAGTGAGAGATAGCTGTGCATCGTGTGTGTGACAGTGAGAGATAGCTGTGCATCATGTGTGTGTGTGTGACAGGGAGAGATAGTTGTGCATCGTGTGTGCATCTCTCACTGTCACACATACGATGCACAGCTATCTCTCCCTGTCACACACACACGATGCACAGCTATCTCACACTGTCACACACACACACACACACAAGGCACAGCTATCTCTCCCTGTCACATACACACGATGCACAGCTATCTCTCACTGTCACACACACGATGCACAGCTAACTCTCACTGTCACACACACACACACACGAGGCACAGCTATCTCTCACTCCCTGTCACACACACACGATGCACAGCTATCTCTCACTCCCTGACACACGCACACAATGCACAGCTATCTCTCACTCCTTGAAACACACACGATGCACAGCTATCTCTCACTGTCACACACACACACACGATGCACAGCTATGTCTCACTGTCACACACACACGATGAACAGCTATTTCTCCCTGTCACACACACGATGCACAGCTATCTCTCACTCCCTGAAACACACACAATGCACAGCTATCTCTCCCTGTCACACACACACGATGCACAGCTATCTCTCACTCCCTGTCACACATGAGGCACAGTTATCTCTCCCTCCCTGTCACACGAGGCACAGTGATCTGTGCTGATTATTGAGTGACAGCTGCTCCGCCTGCAACAAAACTCGCTAATTAAACAGAAGCATCTGGCTCAGCAGAGAGATCCTCGGCCCCTCACTCATTGCCCCGGGGGGTGGGCCGGGGTACATCAGGCACTGCCACCTGCCAATATGTAACACCAGCATCTAATATAGAGCAGGGCCAAGTATCATTCCTGCAGGGATTCCTCTCCTGGAGACTTAACCCCTTTTGTGATATACTGTAGAGGCCAGTGAGGCAGGGGTTACTATGGGGTGAGGCAGGGGTTACTATGGGGTGAAGCAGGGGTTACTATGGGGTGAAGCAGGGGTTACTATGGGGTGAAGCAGGGGTTAATATGGGGTGCGGCAGGCGTTAATATGGGGTGAGGCAGGGGTTACTATGGGGTGAGGCAGGGGTTACTATGGGGTGAGGCAGGGGTTACTATGCGGTGAGGCAGGGGTTACTATGGGGTGAAGCAGGGGTTACTATGGGGTGAGGCAGGGGTTACTATGGGGTGAGGCAGGGGTTACTATGGGGTGAGGCAGGGGTTACTTCTTTCTCTCTCAGGCCTGAGTAACTACAGGCACACCCGCAATAACGTACGCAATGGGACTAAGCTAACAGGCCTGAGTAACACAGGCATACCCCGCAGTAACGTACGCAATGGGACTAGGCTAACAGGCCTGAGTAACACAGGCATACCCCGCATTAACGTACGCAATGGGACTAAGCTAACAGGCCTGAGTAACTACAGGCATACCCCGCATTAACGTACGCAATGGGACTAAGCTAACAGGCCTGAGTAACTACAGGCATACCCCGCATTAACGTACACAATGGGACTAAGCTAACAGGCCTGAGTAACTAAAGTTATACCCCGCATTAATGTACGCAATGGGACAAAGCTAACAGGCCTGAGTAACACAGGCATACCCCGCATTAACGTACGCAATGGGACAAAGCTAACAGGCCTGAGTAACACAGGCATACCCCGCATTAACGTACGCAATGGGACTAAGCTAACAGGCTTGAGTAACTACAGGCATACCCCGCATTAACGTACGCAATGGGACAATCTAATAGGCCTGAGTAACTAAAGGCATTCCCCGCATTAACGTACGCAATGGGACTAAGCTAACAGGCCTGAGTAACTAAAGGCATACCCCGCATTAACGTACGCAATGGGACTAAGCTAACAGGCTTGAGTAACTACAGGCATACCCCGCATTAACGTACGCAATGGGACTAAGCTAACAGGCCTGAGTAACTACAGGCATACCCCGCATTAACGTACGCAATGGGACTATGGCCTCTACAGTATATCACAAAAGGGGTTAAGTCTCCAGGAGAGGAATTCCTGCAGGAATGATACTCGGCCCTGCTCTATATTAGATGCTGGTGTTACATATTGGCAGGTGGCAGTGCCTGACGTACCCCGGGCCGCCCCCCGGGGCAATGAGTGAGGGGCCGAGGATCTCTCCGCTGAGCCAGATGCTTCTCTTTAATTAGCGAGTTTTGTTGCAGGCGGAGCAGCTGTCACTCAATAATCAGCACAGATCACTGTGCCTCGTGTGTTACAGAGAGGGAGAGATAACTGTGCCTCATGTGTGACAGGGAGTGAGAGATAGCTGTGCCTTGTGTGTGACAGGGAGTGAGAGATAGCTGTGCCTCATGTGTGACGGAGTGAGAGATAATTGTGCATCGTGTGTGTGACAGTGAGAGATAGCTGTGCAGCGTGTGTGTGTGACAGGGAGAGATAGCTGTGCATCGTGTGTGTATGACAGTGAGAGATAGCTGTGCAGCGTGTGTGTGTGACAGGGAGAGATAGCTGTGCATCGTGTGTGTATGACAGGGAGAGATAGCTGTGCATCGTGTGTGTGACAGGGAGAGATTGCTGTGCATCGTGTGTGGCGGAGTGAGAGCTGTGCATCGTGTGTGTGTGACAGTGTGAGATAGCTGTGCATCGTGTGTGTGTGACAGTGTGAGATAGATGTGCATCGTTTGTGTGTGTGACAGTGAGAGAGAGCTGTGCATCGTGTGTGTGTGTGTGTGTGAGACAGTGAGAGATAGCTGTGCATTGTATGTGTGAGACAGGGAGAGATATCTGTGCATCGTGTGTGACAGTGAGAGATAGCTGTGCATCGTATGTGTTGACAGTGAGAGATAGCTGTGCATCGTGTGTGTGTGTGTGTGTGTGACAGTAAGAGATAGCTGTGCATCGTGTGTGTGTGTGTGACAGTGAGAGATAGCTGTGCATCGTGTGTGTGTGACAGGGAGAGATAGCTGTGCATCATGTGTGTGTGTGACAGTGAGAAATAGCTGTGCATCGTGTGTGTGTGACAGTGAAAGATAGCTGTGCATCGTGTGTGTGTGTGACAGGGAGAGATAGCTGTGCATCATGTGTGTGTGTGACAGTGAGAGATAGCTGTGCATCGTGTGTGTGACAGTGAAAGATAGCTGTGTATCGTGTGTGTGTGACAGGGAGAGATAGCTGTGCATCATGTGTGTGTGTGACAGTAAGAGATAGCTGTGCATCGTGTGTGTGTGTGTGACAGTGAGAGATAGCTGTGCATCGTGTGTGTGTGACAGGGAGAGATAGCTGTGCATCATGTGTGTGTGTGACAGTGAGAAATAGCTGTGCATCGTGTGTGTGTGTGACAGTGAAAGATAGCTGTGTATCGTGTGTGTGTGACAGGGAGAGATAGCTGTGCATCGTGTGTGTGACATTGAGTGATAGCTGTGCATCGTGTGTGTGTGACAGGGAGAGATAGCTGTGCATCGTGTGCATGTGACAGTGAGAGATAGCTGTGCATCGTGTGTGTGTGTGACAGTGAGAGATAGCTGTGCATCATGTGTGTGTGACAGTGAGAGATAGCTGTGCATCGTGTGTGTGTGTCAGGGAGTGAGAGATAGCTGTGCATTGTGTGTGTGTGACAGAGAGAGATAGTTGTGCATCGTGTGTGTGTGACATGGAGAGATAGCTGTGCATCGTGTGTGTGATAGTGAGAGATTACTGTTCATCGTGTGTGTGTGTGACAGTGAGAGATAGTTGTGCATCGTGTGTGTGTGACATGGAGAGATAGCTTTGCATCGTGTGTGTGTGATAGTGAGAAATAGCTGTGCATCGTGTGTGTGTGACAGTGAGAGATAGTTGTGCATCGTGTGTGTGTGTCAGGGAGTGAGAGATAGCTGTGCATCGTGTGTGTGTGTGACAGGGAGAGATAGCTGTGCATCGTGTGTGTGTCAGGGAGTGAGAGATAGCTGTGCATCGTGTGTGTGACAGTTGTAATACTGTGCACTGAAATGTAATTGGTACTCCTAACAATAATCAGTATACATTCAGGAGAAGGATTTACTGTTATATCATAACATAACCACCATCTGATTCCTTGTCCCATACATATAAATCAATACAAACGCCGCTGGGTATATACTGTTACTTTGCAGCCATGTTAATAAAGGGCAGACAATTTGATGCATATTTAACATGGTATCACTACTTAGAATAAAGTTGGTTTAATTCACAAACTACTGTAAGAGTGGCAGCTTATTGGAAATTACACCCTTAAAGAAAGGATGAATATATTCAATAGAGAATGTTACTATCCCCATTAGGAATAAGTATCACTTATACAGTATATGTATAGAAAGACATATCTAATTAGAGACAAAGAATGATTATCTTAAATCACACACTGAATTTAATACAGTAACGAACCTCAGAAAGATATATAGTCCATCTATGTCTGATAAATAAAGACATAGGAATATCTTAAATCACACTGAATTTAATAAAGAAAGATATATAGTCCATTTATGTCTAATAAAT
Organism: Ascaphus truei; assembly: GCF_040206685.1. NCBI lineage: Eukaryota > Metazoa > Chordata > Amphibia > Anura > Ascaphidae > Ascaphus > Ascaphus truei. The sequence continues at coordinate 555,818,822 of NC_134483.1, forward strand.
AAAGACCTAGATAGGAATATCTTAAATCACACATATCACTCATAATTTGAATGTAAAGGAAAGAATTTAAATCAACAAATATTGATGAACTACATTTGTTGAAAAAAGACATCTTAAATAATCAGACACATATAGTCCCTCAAATAGTGTATATAGAGGGGAAAGAGATTCACTGTCTAATGTGTCTAATAATTAAAGACACAGATCGGGGTTATCTTAATTTGCACAATTCTTTACTTAAAATCTAATACACAGAGTAATACATATAGCAGTGGGAATATACTGAAACCCCAAATACTGTAGTACAATATAACACAGAATCCATAGCATAAACTTAATGCAAAGAGAAGTGTTAAATAGAGATATAACCAATCTCTGAATGTTAAAGACACAGATCTGGTTATCTATAATCACACAAGTTATATTTTATAATCTATATAGAATAGTGCAGATACACAAAGTATGTTACATAGTATACAAACTCAATGTAGAAGAGAAATATTACATCAAGATGTTTCTCAATCAATTGGATTGCGCTTATGGGAACCAATAGAAACAGGGAAGTGCCTATAAAGAAGGTAGGGACAGATATACCCACATTAACTCCTGAAGAAGCCTTAGTGAATTGCACTAAAATATACCCCATAATTAATACAAATTGAATGCATTTTAAACAGTAGAGAATGCATTTTAAACAGTAGAGAATGTGTATCTATGTACGAGGGGGGGAAGGAGTCCAAAGTCGTGACTGTTCAGAGTACAGAGTAGGAGTGAGATTTTGATCAAGAATGGAGCCGGCATCGACAGCAGAGAAGTCTGAGATCTCCCGAGATAAGATGTGATTTCTTACTGAAGCTTTTTCCACATTCAGGGCAGTTTATAGGGTGTCATCCCTGTGTGGATTGTTTGGTGTCTAACAAGATGCGATTTCCGACTGAAGCTTTTCCCACATTCAGAGCAGTTATAGGGCCTCTCCCTTGTGTGGATTCTTTGGTGAGTAACAAGATGCGATTTCCGACTGAAGCTTTTCCCACATTCAGAGCAATCATAAGGCTTCTCCCCTGTGTGGATTCTTTGGTGTGTAACAAGACTTGATTTTTGACAGAAGCTTTTCCCACATTCAGAGCATTTATAAGGTCTCACCCCTGTGTGGATTCTTTGGTGTGTAACAAGAATTGATTTCTGCTTGAAGCTTTTCCCACATTCAGAGCAGTTAAAAGGTCTCACATCTGTGTGGATTCTTTGGTGTGTAACAAGAGCCATTTGTTACTGAAGCTTTTCCCACATTCAGAGCAGTTAGAAAGTCTCACGCCTGTGTGGATTCTTTGGTGTGTAACAAGATGCGATTTCTTAATGAAGCTTTTCCCACATTCAGAGCAGTTATAGGGTCTCTCCCCTGTGTGGATTCTTTGGTGTCTACAAAAACTTGATTGATCATGGAAACTAGTCCCACATTCAGAGCAGTTATAAGGCTTCACCCCTGTGTGGATTCTTTGGTGTGTAACAAGACCTGATTAATGACTGAAGCTTTTCCCACATTCAGAGCAGTTATAAGGCTTCACCCCTGTGTGGATTATTTGGTGTGTAACAAGATTTGATTTCTGACTGAAGCTTTTCCCACATTCAGAGCAGTTATAAGGCTTCACCCCTGTGTGGATTATTTGGTGTGTAACAAGATGATATTTCTTATTGAAGCTTTTCCCACATTCAGAGCAGTTATAGGATTTCTTCCCTGTATGGATTATCTGCGGTATAACATTATCGTATGTCCCACAGTAGGGGTTCATGTCTCTGTTCTTTAAACCCTCTCCTTGTCTTGCGGTGTCTGTAAGTTTAGTAAAAGGCTGTTGATGTATAGAAATGCTCTGCCGAGTTTCTGGTAATCTTGTTCCAATTCTCATACAGACTTATGCAATGTTGAAGTCCTTAAAACATATTTCCATTAACCCCTCATGTAATTTGATGTTTGGGACATTTCTTACGTTGCTTCTTGCTCACAGACGAGTCATGTGCTGAAGATACATCTATGGTGAGAAAATGTATTAATGTAACATTGCAATGCATCAGAGAAGATTTGGATGAGAGATATATGTTCATTGAGTTGAACCTTTATAAAATTCTACTCGTGCAACATACTGAACATAATTAAAGCTACATTGTTATCGTTACATTCACCCAGAGGAAGGCAAAAAAAACACCCCAATTAATCATGTTACAATTATGTCTCATAAATGGAAATAAATATTTTCTCCTCACGCCAGTAATAGAAATCACATTACTCCCTGTATCAATGTTCTTCATATATTGTTCTTATCAAATAACTTTTGTTGTACTTTGTGATATATTAACCCTTTAGTGGCTCAAGGGGCCAGCTAGCCATTGGCATCCCACGAGTATCTGACCACTTGTGACGGTAGCTTTGAGACAGGCTATTAATAATACACACCAAAATATAACTGGGTTGAACTGGACGAGACTTAAGATATGATAAAATATAATTTATTCCTTGAAAAAGGTGAACACACGAGATATACAAATGACAGACAAAATATGGACACTCACTTAAGATGGAATGATGAAACAGTCACATCTGGACTGGCAGTTCATACAGCAATCTTCATAATCATCAAGACACGAAAGACAATAGCCATAGGCTGAGCCTGGTTCTTATACAATTATTTCCCATTGAACACAACCTAAACCCAGCCCCTCTCATAAATCAGTGGTGAGGTTGACAGTTTTCCTCAGAGTAAAACTCCTCCCACCCAAGGACGTTTAAAAACTGCTTTTCCTATCTAAATAACGTCATAACTTCAGTTCAGTGAAACTTACTGGCACGCGAGCCATATTAATACATTCCGACACGCATGACGCTCCCAATAAGACTAAATATTACAGTGTAATACTAAAATTAAGAGAGATATTAATATCTGTCTCATAGGACCTGCTAAACAGCAGGTGTCTGTAATCATTATTTGCGGCTCGGCCCCCCGCTTACACATATGTAACTTATAGCATGTTCAGCCGAGGACATCTCATAATATTCTTATATTTAATAAGGTCACTCATTCTGTAGCCCCACTCCTAAATCAGGGGCGTTTGGCCAGTCTACCAAATTGAGTGTCTGGCAGGATACTATGGTTTGTAAGTGTGAGTTTTAACACTCACCAACCACTCCAGCTTCCTAAACATTTGGTCGCATTCCTTAGTAGGCAGGCATCTTTGAGGGTAACTTAAACAAAGGGCTAGAATCACTATTCAACTATTAACCCTTGCCCTCCCGGATGGATTCCAGTGTTTGTGTGGTGCAGTCACTGGAACAGAAACAATAAATTTTTACAGGGGAATAAACAGTTGGATGGCTGAAGCAAGGCAAAACCACATTACTGGACTCCAGCCCAGTTAACCCCTTGCTTCTCAGGTGAGAGTAGAGGGTGGCCTAATGGGGTTTAACCCCTGTAATCCTGGGCCAAAACCCCCACACTTGACACCACTAATGTCCAAAAATGGGTAAATATACAGCTTACAGTAGACTTAACTTGGTTGATTAAAATAGGAACCGACGTTTCTGCCGTATTTACATCATTTTTCCTGATTTG